>NC_056726.1:1766397576-1766420076 GCF_019279795.1 Protopterus annectens | reverse complement strand
GTTCATAGGTTCATACTAGGCTATCTGCCCTGGGGCATTTATAAGCCTAGCCCGATTGTGTTTGGCTTATGCCACCCCTTGATTTGAGTATACTGTGCCCTTTTTAAGTTTAGTTTACTGAGCCTCTGTCTAATAGTGACACAGAAGTAATCCCCGGGACAAACCTACGATCCCCCATCCATAGGTTCATAGGTTCATAGGTTCATAGGCTAGTACTAGGCTAACTGCTCTTGCGAGCCATTTTAAGCCTAGCCAGTTATCCCCTGTGAGATTCAAACCCTGTACCTTGTGTTTGTAAGGCAAACACCTTAACCATTAGGCCACCCTCCCAACCTTCTTCTTGAAGAGAGTCAGTGAGGTGCTCTGCCTAACATGAATTGGAATTCTATTCCAGAGCGAAGGGAGCCTCTGGGTTATGAATCTGTCCCTCCAGCATGTTCTATTTATTTTTGTGCTGAGATTCAAGTCCCTCGAGCGCATGGCTCTAAGGGATTTAGATTTACTGAGGTGGAGCATGTCCATTAATTCTGGGTTGGTCATAGCTTTATATGTCAGGCATAGATCGCCTCTATGTAGGTGGTATGCAACTGAGTAGAGCTGTTTTTTTTTAACCGAGCAGCATATGGCATCTGTTTGAGTCCCTTGATCCTCTTGGTGAGGTACTTTTGGGGTCTTTCTAATTGCTGCAGGTGTCGGGTAAGGTACATCCCAAAGGGGGCATTGTATTCTATGATGGGCCTGATGAGGGATGAATAAAGGGGCACGATTACCTCTCTTGATCTAGATGTGAATCCTTTCATGATGAGGTGGGCTATGTAGAAGGTCTTTCTAACCACTTTGGCAATGTGGTTGTCAAAGGAGAGATTGCTATCAACTTGGGTCCCCAAGATCCCTAATTACTTTCTCTGTACTTAATGGGTTACCACCTATGTAATAATCTGTGGGCACATTGTTTTTGCCAAAGGGTATGACTAAACACTTTTTGGCATTTAGCTTTAGACCATGGCTCTGGCACCAGTTATCCGTCTCTGCAAGACCTTTTTGAAGGATGTTTGTGTCAGCTGAAGAGTCAATTATGGTGCCCAGTTTACAGTTATCTGCGAACTTGGTGAGCCATAGTCCTCCCACGTTGGCCTGTACCTCAGAAAAGTAAATACCGAACAACAGAGGTCCCAGGACAGAACCTTGTGGGATGCCACTTGTGACCGGTTATGAGTCTGACATGGTTCCAGCAACTCTGACTCTGTGGGTTCTGTCTTTGAGCCAGTTTGCGACCCATCTTGTGACATAGGAGTTTATATTTAGGCTGGATAGCTTATCTATGATGCCCGAGTGAGATACTGTGTCAAATGCCTTTGCGAGGTCCAGATAGGCTGTGTGGACTACCTTCCCTTCATCTATGGCCTTGGTGACTGTTTCGAAGAAGTCGACCAGGTTCAAAAGGCAGGATCTGCCCTTGACGAAGCCAAATTGGGTAGGATCTAGTGTCTGTAGGTCCCCAATGTCTTTGTTTATGAGTTCCATGATGATCCTCTCCATAGCCTTGCAGACTAGGCTAGTCAGGCTTACGGGGCGATAGTTTACAGGGTCCGCAGAGGTGCCACCTTTGTGGAGTGGGATCACTGTTGCTGTACGCCATTCTTTGGGCACATATCCTGTAGTGAGGCTGAGATTGTACAGCAGTTTTACTTGAGGGATTAGTTCTTGTTGGATTTCATGTAGGATGCAACCCGGGATGCCATCTGGTCCCATGGAAGCAGTGTTTTTTGCTTTGGCGAGGGCGGCCTTCACCTGAGCATCAGAGATGTTTGGGAGGCTGCACTCTGCCGGGATAGATACTTGCTCTTTTGGGGGGGGGTAGTTTGCAATAAACCTGTCTGCCAGGATATTGGCGATGTCTGTGGGTTCAGTGTATTTTTTTCGTTTAGAATCAACTCAGAACAAGTCTGGGAGTTGCATCCCAGGTTCCTAACATAACTGAAAAAAGCCTTATGATTGTCTTTAGTATCCTGTGCAATTTTTCTCACGAAGCTGGCCTTGGAGGATTTTATGAAGGATCGTAATTTTCTGCTAGTACTGATCAGAGATGCCTTCCCTTTTAGGGATTTTGCTCTATCATGTAGTAGTTTCCTCCTTCTGTTGTACAGTTTATTTATGGCTGGGGTACACCAGACTGGACGCCTGCCTTTGGATGATTGGGTCTTGATTTTGTTAGGGATAGCATGATCCATGCATTCCTGGAGAAGTCCATAGAATGCGTTTATATAGGATTCTGCAGTTTGGGCCGTAGTTTCCACTGGCCCTGGGGCCTTGAAGGATTCCACTTCGGTTTTGAGAAGTGTGAAGTTCGCTTTTGAGAAGTTTTTCACTGTGGTTTTCTGGGCTGGGGTGGGGTCGGGATGTGGATATCCAGTGAAATTAATTTATGGTTTGATCTTACCAATGAGGGATATACTTCTGGTATGGAGCATAGAGTCCCCATGTTGGTAATGATCAGGTCTAGTATGTTTTCCCCTCTTGTGGGAGTGGTGACTAGTTGTTCCATAGCAAAAATGCCAGGTAAATCCACAACTAGCCAAGGAAATACGAAGTAAAATAGTAGCAGTGTTCTAAATGCAGGTTTATTTCTTTCTCAACCAACAACATACGTTTTCGCTACTGTCCGACAGTAGCTTCATCAGAGAAAGTGACAAACGAAAAAGCGCCAAACATTTAAAACTAACAGTGACGTAGGTACGTTACAACACGTCACTGAAATTCACACAGAACCATTCTCATACAGTAACTTTGTTGTATGTATACAATAATAAGTTGCATGTAAAACCAAAATTATATCAACAGTATAATGTTTAAAAATAAAAGCAATTCATTCTACAAGTCTATACATTTGAAATAACTTCATTGCGAGTATAATATGGTGTGTTGTAATTCACTAGCTCTACTGCTTCACAATTTCAAGCAGGGTTTAAAGAGTTGACATACGAATTCATACGAATTATCAATCATCTTACCAAAAATTATGCATTCTATGTTAAAAAGTGTTTTACATAAAAGATAAATAAATGATGGTAAAAAATAATACAACCGTATTATGTCAAAAAATAGATATTATGTCTAATCAAGTATAAGTGTTTAAAATTATTATGTCTACTTTAGTTATAAACATGATTAACATTTAAAACATTATGTTCTTTAATTAATTTTACAACCTGTGTATTCATTAATTAGGAAATTTTACCTCAAAGTACTCCTTAGTTTTAGAATGCAAGTAATGTTGCAGTTTTCATTTAACCCTGGTGTACTAAACGCGTCTAATGTTAGTTGCCATTCTAATTCACATGCTTCTAATAGTAATGAAAAAGGACCACCTCTAATAGTAAAGAATCCGGGCTAATAATAACAATAATCCTGGGAAGTACCAACAAAGAATTGCGGATAATAACAATTCAAATAACACTGCAAATAAGGGGAATTTTTTAGGAGCACGCAACACTCGATACCAGAGGAACAAGAACAAGAACTGGAACAACTATCGGTAACAACTGAACTAAATGTCAACAATGTTTCCACTGTTGAAGGGTGCAAACTGAGCGTGGTAATCAATCCGCAAGGTGATTTTAAAATCTACAACTTTTCTAGTATTGAACTAGAACCCTCATTGATTGAACTTCTATCTTTTGGTAACACTTTTGTACCCAGTAAACATTGTAACCTGGCAAAAACTATTATTGATTTGAAATGTTACGTGAGGAAACTTAATTTGAATTTACTGTTCAATAATTCAGTGTTTACAGCTTCAGATACTCTTAGACCCACTAGTACATTTAATCCTCCCCTACACCCTGTACTACTTTTATTTGAAAATATTTGTGAACTGGACATCAGACACCTTAACCAAATGTCAGATTCTAGTAATAAGTATGGGAAACCAAACATATATAGAGATCAGATGGCTGCTTTTAACAATCTTTGCCTCTCACCAGTGAGGGTGATAAAGCCAGATAAAGGTGGTGGCTTAGTCATCTTTGATATTTCTGATTACATCATGAAAATGATGTTAGTGTTACAAAGTCCAGCTTACACATTATCTTCATTAAATGAAATGAATGTATCTCATTCTAGAATTAGAGGCTATTTTAGAAACCTTTTCATAGGAGCTAAGATTGACCTTGATACTTACAATTACATTGATATTCCTTTTCCTAAGACTCCTATTATTGTTGGTATCCCTAAGTTACACAAAGACCTCAATAATCCACCTATGGAGCCCTTATTGATGGCCGTGGGTCTATGACATACCCCTGTGCACAATTGGTTGATAATATCCTTTCCAAATATATAAAATATATCCCGGAAATTTGTAAGGATTCTTGGTCATTTCTTAGTAATATTAATAACCTGGATTTCGACGCCTTTTACAACTTTCTTACAGTTAACGTAGTCGATTTATACACCTCTATACCACATAACGAGGCGGTAGAATGGATAATACTGATTTTGAAAGAACTTAACGCAACTCAAAGAGAAATCGATGTCGTTTCAGAGTTGTTAGACATCATTTTAACATCTAATTTCTTCATTTTTAATAAAGAACACTACCTACAGAAACAAGGGATAGCAATGGGTTCACCATGTGGCGCTAGTGTGGCAAATTTATTTGTAGCATACTGGGAGAAAAACATTATATTTTTAACAACCCAGTTTTTATGCCACTCATTAAATATTATACCAGATTCCTTGACGACATTTTCATTCTTTTCCATGGGAATGCAAGTGAGGCCTCTGCCTTGATTGACTTTTTTAATTCCACAACCAACTTTCTTAGATTTACTTACCACTTTTCTACTTCAGAAATTGATTATTTGGATGCTAAACTAAACAAGGATACCAGAAAAGGATTGTATTTTTCATCTATTTTCAGAAAACCAACGTATTGCAATTCTTTTCTCCATTTCACAAGTTCTCATCCATTTAAACACAAACAGTCAATAATTAAAGGGCAACTCATTAGAGTAGCAAGGATGTGTACCCTTGACATAACTTTCCATGCAGAATGTCAACTATTGAGGGACATGTTTATTAACCGAAGTTACCCTCCAGCACTCATTGACAAGATTATTCAAGAAGTTGAACTAAAACGGTCAAATGGAACTTACATCCCATTGCTTGCTAAAGATACGTATAACATCATGAGGGACCCTCTTAGTCCCACTTCTGACAATTCTATTATAAACACTATAGACAACCAGAGTAGTTTAAATATTGGGTTGGCTAAACAATTTACCACCAGTTTTATTACTACTTTTAATACCAACTCTAATCAGATTAGGTCAATAGTTTTTAAAAATTGGTGCTTCATTAGAAGTAACCTACAATTATCAGAAAAACTAGGAGTCAATCCTATCATAGTATACAAGAAAGGTAACAACCTTAAAATGTTATTGGAAAGAAATAAAGAAACTGATATCACCTCAAGGCAAAAGGGGACATTTATGTGCGGTTTATGTAAATATTTGAAAATATCAAATTCCTTTACTATTAGGAATAACAAATATTATATTAATTATAAACTTAATTGCGAGACTAAATCTATTATTTACTTAGCTACATGTGATTGTTGTCCAGCCTTTTACGTAGGGAAAACAGACCGCAAGTTACGTGAAAGACTGTATGAACACATTTATGCTATTAAGAAAAACAAAAGTGATAATGCTCTGGCGAAACATATTTTTAATAACCCTGGCCACAGCTTCCACTTTATAGCTATAGATCATGTCCCCTTTACTATTAGAGGTTGTCCTTTTTCATTACTATTAGAAGCATGTGAATTAGAATGGCAACTAACATTAGATGTGTTTAGTACACCAGGGTTAAATGAAAACTGCAACATTACTTGCATTCTAAAACTAAGGAGTACTTTGAGGTAAAATTTCCTAATTGATGAATACACAGGTTGTAAAATTAATTAAAGAACATAATGTTTTAAATGTTAATCATGTTTATAACTATAGTAAACATAATAATTTTAAACACTTGTACATGATTAGACATAATATCTATTTTTTGACATAATACGGTTGTATTATTTTTTACCATCATTTATTTATCTTTTATATAAAACACTTTTTAACATAGAATGCATAATTTTTGGTAAGATGATTGATAATTCATATGAATTCGTATTTCAACTCTTTAAACCCTGCTTGAAATTGTGAAGCAGTAGAGCTAGCGAATTACAACACACCATATTATACTCGCAATGAAGTTATTTCAAATGTATAGACTTGTAGAATGAATTGCTTTTATTTTTAAACATTATACTGTTGATATAATTTTGGTTTTACATGCAACTTATTGTTGTATACATACAACAAAGTTACTGTATGAGAATGGTTCTGTGTGAATTTCAGTGACGTGTTGTAACGTACCTACGTCACTGTTAGTTTTAAATGTTTGGCGCTTTTTCGTTTGTCACTTTCTCTGATGAAGCTACTGTCGGACAGTAGCGAAAACGTATGTTGTTGGTTGAGAAAGAAATAAACCTACGTTTAGAACACTGCTACTATTTTACTTCGTATTTCCTTGGCTAGTTGAGGATTTACCTGGCATTTTTGCTCAATTCTACTTGCTTCTTCATTTACTGGTTTGTAGTTGTTCCATAGCATTTGAGTTTATAAATTCCAGGAATCTTTGGGCTAAGGTGCTGGGGCTTGAGTAATGCTCCCAGTCTATGTTTGGGTAGTTGAAGTCACCCAATATAATGGTGTTCGGAGAGATCTTCATGTTCTCCAATGTTTTCAGGAAAGCCGAGTGGGATTCCTGACTTTGAGAGGGTGGTCTGTTGGATGCTATAAACTGAAAAGCAGTCTTGCCCACTGTCAGTTGCACGTGGATGGTCTGTGATACTTCGTGCAATGCCACTAACCTGGAGGTGTGGATATCCTTGATAAATATGGAAACTCCCCCTTCTTTTGTGGTTCGGTCCGAGTTTTGGGGCCGAAAAGCATGATATGAGGTATAACCTGGTAGTGCTGGGGTGCTCTCTGGAGCCTTGAACCAGGTTTCTGTCACTGCACAGATATCAATGTTCTCCATACTGAGGAGAGCTTCGGGTGCATGCATCTTGAGGTTAAGACTTCTGGCGTTTAGCAGCATTACCCTTAGTTTCTTGTTCCTTGTGCTGTCTATGGAGGTGGGTTTGACTTTTGAGCCTTGCCTAAAAAAGGCACTATGGGGGTGGCAAGAACCTTTGCCAATATCCAAAAGCCCAGGGGTGACAGGTGCAAGCCGTCCCTAGTGAAGCAACATGGCTTGTCGAGCATGTCATCCCAGGCTGACAGACACTGGATCCCCTTTGAATGACGCCAAAATTTTAGCCAATTGTTAAAATCAATCATTTTGTCTTTATACTGTGGCATCATTCTAGGTGAATATTGCAAATATAGCCCTGTGTTCCAGTGTCAGTTCTTCACCTATATACCAGGCTTTGTCCATATGTCATGCAGTAAGAGGTTGTTAAGTAGTGGCCTATCATTATTTAGTGCTGGCATTCCTGCTATCTTTCCAGTAATGTTGTGGACTCCCGCACAAATTGTGAGGTAGGGTCCATATATATGAGGGCTACAGCTGGACAACACGTGTGACCTTGTACAATCCAGAGGTCAGTGTATGTAACACTGCTATATGCCCTTGTAAGTCATTCTATGAGGGAGGGGTATGCACCATTTTTAACCTAGACTGTTACAACATCTGAGGGATATCAGTAGTAAGACACATGAAGGTATATGGCTGTACATTTTTATATATTTCACCATAGGAACAGTGGTGGGCTAGGGCTTACTGTCTTACAGACAGTTCTGTTTGTCAGTGTGATAGTGATGTTTTAAGTTAAGGATTGTTATGTAACAGATACATTTTCATTGTGACAACTTAATTCTTTTCCCCCTAGGGGTTGAGTACAGAGGGTAATTGGAGGCTGCTGAACTACATCTGTAATTAATTGGTGTTGATTGATTCTTATCGTCCAGGCAAGTGTTTTTTTTTTTTACTGTTGTACTACTTGAAGGATTTAGCCTGGACAGCAACATATGTTATGCTTTCTGATTACTGTATCAAATGTTTTGTTTGAGAGCTGCATTACTCAGTTATTATGTATTTCAGACACCTAACTGCTATATGAAATGGCATATACAACTGAAATAGTACACAAATAAACATTTCTATGTATGCAAACTTGTGTGTGGTGTCATATCCTTTGACTTATCTGTGGGTATATGTTTCATGCAATAATTGTCTTTTGTATGAAAGAATCAAACATTGGCCATTTTAAAAAGTGGCAACTGTAGGAATACTGGTTGTTCAATATGCTGTGCACCCTCTAAATGTAGATCTTCTTATACATATCTATAAGTAGTAATATATGTATATGTGTTGTTGTTCTTTTGGCTTTTCCCAGTTAGGGGTCACCACAGCGGAACTCTGATCTGCTAATGATTGGCAGTAGATTTTTTTTTAACAGGTGCCAACTCGACAACCAACCTTCAATAAAGGCATGCCCATTCTATGCATGTCTTTCGAATGCAGGGAGGACATGCAGACTCCACACAGAAGGCACTCTTGCCAAGAATAGAAAGGGAGAACCTCTTGCTGTGAGGCAACAACTCTACCACTGCACCACCGCAGCTTCTAATATAAGTATATGTGTATGTATGTGTATATGCATTTATATGTATATATATATATATATATATATATATATATATATGTATATATATATGTATATATATATATATATATATATGTGTGTGTGTGTGTGTGTGTGTGTGTGTATATATATATATATATATATATATACATATATATATATATGTGTGTGTGTGTGTGTGTGTGTGTGTGTGTGTGTGTGTATATATATATATATATATATATATATATATATGTGTGTGTGTGTGTGTGTGTGTGTGTGTGTGTGTATCATTGGAATGTTTACTGCTTCCACATTGTACATTCCCTATAGTACACAGACTGTTCGACATGATATGTTATTGATATCATCCTGAGATAGTAGAGCTGAGATGGATTACTGTTAACTTGTTGTGGCTATGTTGTACAGGGTCCTGGGTATGAGACTTGCAAGTGTTGGTTATTGTGTTGCAAGGTAGACCTGTTCAGCTGTGGAGGAGGGGATGATATCAATAATTACAAGAGGTACTTATGTTGGGCCCCTTCACCCCCATTAACAGTACCTTTGGTCATATTTTTCTTTGTTTATATATATATATATATATATATATATATATATATATATATATATATATGTATATATATATATATATATATATATATATATATATATATATATATATATATAGACATATATATATATATATATATATATATATATATATATATATATATATATATATATATATATATATATATATATAGATGTGTGTGTGTGTGTGTGTGTGTGTGAATATATATATATATATATATATATATATATATATATATATATATATATATATATATATACACATACATCTACATATATAAATACATTTCCCCTACTGTTGAATGACTGTGCTGGATAATATGTTTGAGAAAACATCAGATTTATATGCAGCTGGAATGGCTTAGTGGCAAATCACTTTGGTAATAGTGTGCAGCGTCCTGGGTTTGAAACTTGCAAGGATTGAATTTTTTGTTGCTGGGCAGAACAGGGGCTGCTGGAGACACAGTAATTAAGACACTTTAAAGCAGCTGTAAGTGGGTTTGTGCAGAGCTAAATGATGGTTACGTGAGCTTAGCTTAGCTTACGCCTGCTTAGAGCCGCTTAAACCCATGCTAATTTCAAATAAAGAAAAGAAAATAGGGAGCTAGGAAAGTGGTGAAATTGGGGCAAATAGGGGGACAAACAATAGGAGAAGCAAGTAGGGATGTGCAGGATGGGTGTAGGAAAGGATCATAGCTCTGCATTTCTTTGGCAGCAACAGCTGCTTTCAATGTGGGCAATTTAGAATTTGAAGCCTCACACCCTACATGGAGTTGTGTGGGGATCATACAATATGGATGATTGGTAGGGTTAGATTGTGTGATGGGTACATGTCTCTGGGCGAAATGCAGAGCTATGTATGGGACATGATTTTTTTGTGGGACAATGCCCTTTTTTTTTAAGTTGAGAGTGGGATGTCAAGGAAGGATTATTGGTAAGTGTAGTGAGGGAGGTTTGGTAGGCGAGGTCGCATTTGGAGACAGACAAGACAGACAAGACAGCAGACAGGGGAGGTATATGACACATGGGGGGTAAACACCTTGACAGGGAGGGTGGTTGGGAATCTGAGGCTCATGAGCCCCCCGATGGTAGTAGTGGCACCCGATGGCAGTCACCACTACTCCTTCACAGTCACAAAGGTGGCTGTGCTGGGGACTGGGCTGGAGGGGCCGCCTACCCCTTTAGATGCACCAGCCTGCCCTCCACCTGGCGCAGGTGGTCATCGAGCTCCATCTGGAGGACACTGTACACCATGCCACAGACCTCATTCCGGATGAGCACAGCCTCACCATGCCCACTTGCAGGGGGTGGCAAGCCCCATCCTCTGCAGCGGTTCCACCCGAGAGTGGTGCAGGACTAGCAGATGAGGGAGGTGGGGTGGGAGAGGTGGATCCACTGGGATCTGCCTTCCCATATGTGCTATGGTGTGGAAATTAACAATGAATATTAATTAGTCATGCACAACACATTAGAACATTAGTCAAAATAGCATGCATGCATGGATATTCCCATTTACCCAAAACAGTGCAATTATAACAGTGCCATAGCAAACAGAACCCATGCATATATGGAATAGCATTCAGGGTTGCAACAGCATGCCAGTTAGTGGTATATCAGTCAGGCAGTAAAATGATTATTCAACAGGAAATATTAGTATGCACACAGTTTAAACAATGATAAACCAAATGGAACAACGGTCCAAACAGTAGAGGTTTGTTTAGGAACATACCCATGTTGGTTTCAGTGTGATGGTTGGATCAGTTGAGTGGTTGGGGAAGGGAACAGATTCAACTGACAACTGCTATCAAGTATATTTGTCAGCACACTACAATTCACTACTGTACATTCTGACCACACTTACACTCAACCTGGGCCACGGGGCTGCTACAGCACACCAACAGCTGTAGATATAAACAGAGAAATTGTACCCTTAATTTAGTTATACACATCAGAAATGTTTCTATACCAATTTCTTTACCTGTGGGCCCTGTGCAGATGAATTATGTGCACATTACATTGCTGTTTCTACATATATTTCAGATTCACATATTAGTTGCAGGCCCTGGAGTGTGTTGTGCCTTTCACATATATCTACTGTGACATTCTCTGTGTGCAGGTTTCTTGGCAAATGGGGAAACTATCCATGACAGCGTGACACTTGAGGGGCTTGTCTGGGCCAGACTGCAGAGTGTGGATGTCTAGCTTGCATCTATTTGTAGGACAGGGGCTGATCAGCACACCAGTTGTACACTTTTCATAGTTATACACATTATACTAATATTTCTATTTGGATTTCTTTACCTGTGTGTTCTGTATGGAAAATGTTGTACGTTGCAGTACATTACTTTTTTTATTCAGATTGCAGTTTACAACTGTAGAACCAGACTGTGAGATGTTAGCGGTGGTCCCTGGATTCGAACCGTGGAGTGTGTGCAAAATTGAACTACTGACCTAGTCCTTAGCAGACTGAGCTACCGGGGAGGTATTGTATGTGGTTTGTGACATTTCTATCTAGTACATATTTTTGTGCACAATACTTTTATTATGGCATGTTGCATTATTTGTTTCCCATTTTCAGTACACATTATGCATACACAATAGACACTGGTGTCACTGTTTGTGAAACATGTGCACATTAGCTGGACTGCGCATTTGACTGTTTTACAAGTACATACTGCTATTTAGATTCCTGAGTAAATAGTGTAGGTTTTACGTCAGCACCTGTTAGCCTTATAAATTTTTCAGTACATTCACAGCTACATAGAGCTGAAATTGAAAGGTTAACACAAGACACTGCTGGCAGACAAACAAGTAAAACACATTCTGATGGCAATATGTACTGTTGGATTTTCAGTTATTTGACATGCCCATTCTAAAGTCTACAGACAAACAGTGCTAACTCAGTTCACATCAGTTAATGCATTTTGCAGGACATACACATTTCTAATTTTCAGGTACAAGTGAGATGACACACACCAGCGTTTGGGATCACCTTTATTAGTTTTGACATACACATCTGTGTATAACTTAGAAATCCACAATTAATATTCCTGCATGATCTGCACATGGGAATGTTTTTCATTTCTAATTGTTACAGTAGCCCTGACATGGCACTTTCTTGGCAGGTTCACTCAGACACACTCATACATATTCTAATATTCCTCTCCTGCATATTGTACCCTGTTAGCTACTGACATCTGTATTACACAGCAGCTGGGAATACTCCATTGTAACACTGGCAGCCTAACACAGGCATTTATTCCTGACATTTACAGCACAATTGTATATGCAGGCGGTACTACCATTACTATAATTTGGTTTCTTACTGCTAATAGTAGGGGGTATTCTGTACTCACCATACTGCCAATGCAGCTAGGCCAGTTGCTGGGCATGAGCCTCAACATTCTGGGACCTCTCTGCAGCATCTGTATGGGGAGACATCATACATTAATCACACCTGCACAGTCACAAGTTGAACTTTTTTCATACTTAGAGATACATAAGACTGCATACTTACAGACAGGTGGGACATCCTGCGCTTAGGCTTCTTGGATCCATTGGTCCAAGAGTGCACCCCTCCTCCCCTTCAGGTCATTATGGTGGTGATGTACCTGCTTACCCGTCCGGGGTATGCTAGTGGCACTGGTGAGATCACGTGCAAGTTGGTCCCAGGCCTCCACTTTGTACTGTGAGCCCTGGTACTGGCCCTGCAGCAGCCTGCCATCATGTTTTTTTACTAGGAGCCCAATCATGACCCTGGACTCCTGGATGTCCCAGTGTTGCACTTGGAAGACAACACCTTCACAAACGCCAGACATTTTGATCCTGCTGTGAGCAATCCCAAATGGTTATGGCTATATTCCCGCCTGTGCGGTTTAAAAAGGGCAGTTTTCCCACACTTTTTCTTGATTGGCCGGTTTTAATATGCTGAACTATGCTTAGCTCTGCACAAATCCGCATAGCAATGCTTACACCAGGTAAGCAGAGCTGAAAGCAGGTAAGCAATGCTTACACTAGCAAAGCATTGCTCAAATCTATTTTTTTCATTAAATTTATAAATTCTTTTTTACATTTATATTTTACATATTCCCACTCCTACTGTGCTATACATGAGCCATATGATTGACATATATCATTCAAATTCCTTAAAAGTTTATTAAACAATTTGGCAGGGGGATTCAAACTGAGCATGTGCTATATGCTATACCATGACAATACCACTACACTACAGCAGCTTGATAATGTTTTCTATCACAGTAGCAATTTTCTATCATTTTCAGGATTTCAGCCAGGCTAACCATAGTGGCGCACCACGCAAACAAGCTGCACACTGCTTAAATTTCAGATTTATTTGATAAAAAATATATATGTTTTTAATTTTTATTGCTTTCCTTTGCCCTACTGTTTCCATGGATGTAGGGCAAGAGTGTATACATTTGGGGGTGTGCACTTGAAGGCTGCTGCCTTCTAGATGTTTGTGTTTTTTTCCAGTGTCCATGGACACTGAAATGTTAGCTACTTACATTTCAGTATCTGTGGACACTCGTTTACTATATAATATTAGAGCCAGGCTCTAATATTATATAACTTGACAGTCATCTGTGTCACAAAGTGCTGTACAGCACTTTCTGAGTGAAGGGGGTGTGTTACATATGCAGGCACTGCTGACACATGCCCCTGCACTCGCTCCTGGTTTGTGTCTGTTTAGATTAAATAGCAGCATGCCTTCATGCATATGCAAGGTGCACTGCTATTCTAAATGGACATAAACCACTCCATGCAAGAATAGTCTTATTCTTGCATGGAGCTTCATGAATCCTGGGGCTAGTCTTTTTCAGTTCTGATGATACACTATACAAAATAACCTCCTCCATTAATTTTCCATAAAAAGAAAGCAAAGTTATGGGTCTCTGTGACTCTGGGTTTGTCCTGTTTCCCTATCCCTTAAATATGAGTTGAACAATGCATGCCTCCAATCTTAAGTTATGTGTCTCTGTGACTCTGGGTTTGTCCTGTTCCTCTATCCTTTAAATATGGGTTGTACAAGTACATGTCTGCAGTCTTAAATTAGGGGCCTCTGTGACTCTGGGTTTGTCCTATTTCCTTATCCCTTAAATATGGGATGAACAAGAACATGTCTCCAGTCATAAGTTATGGGCTTGTGTGACCCTGGGTTTGTCCTGTTGCACTATCCCTTAAATATGGGTTGAACAAGTGCATGTCTGCAATCTTAAGTTATGGGTCTCTGAGACTCTGGGTTTGTCCTGTTGCCCATCCTTTAAATATGGGTTGTACAAGTGGATGTCTCCAATCTTGAGGAATCTCCTCCCATAGTAACAAATACAATGATATTGTAAGTTCATGCTCAAGTGTTCTCAGGTCATTGCTACTAATTCTTTCTCATCCCTGTACTTTGTGTCCAATGTGCATATTTATTTTTCAGTGTAATTTAATTTCAGTATTTGAAGTTAATGTGGTGTTATTAGTACAAATTTTCACCACCTTTGTGTAGCCAAAACTGTTTTGAATAAGATTTTGTAAATATATTTATAATCTGTCATGCTGGAGAATATATTTTACAATCTACACAGTTTGTTAGTTTGTGTGTTTTCAGTCCTACCGTATATATGGGTCTACTTGAAAAGGACAAAATCCAAGTTACCCGAATCTCTAATGACCAAGATAACTTCGCTGAAACTATACTTAAACAAACACTCAGAAAACAAGAAATTTAATGTGGAATAAGAACCAATTGGCCACCATGAACTTTGCCTCTTTCCACACTGCAGTGCATTCTCAGAGTTGGTATATTTAGTTAGGGGGTGTGGGGTAGGTGTGATTTGCTTTGGTGTGTTTTTTTTTTTTTTTTTTTTAATGGATGGATGAGTGGTTAGTTTCCCTGAGTGTTCCAGATGTTCATTAAAGTGTGATTTTAGCAAAGTCATCTCGGTCATTAGAGATTCAGGTAAGTGGGTTTTCATTCCTTTCAAGTAGACCCTCAAACACACACACACACAGACACACACACACACACACACACACACACACACACACACACACACACATATATATATATATATATATATATATATATATATATATATATATATATACACACACACACACACACTCACACACACACACACACACACACACACACACACACACACACACACACACACACACACACATTTACAATGGACACTGTGTATGCTTCTGTTTGAAATTCACATTTACATGATAAGTATCAGTTGCTGATTTTTATTACCTCTAGAGTCCTTCACTGATGGGCTTTTATAGTTATTGATTTTTTACCTTAGGAATTCCTTTGTGTTATTGGCTGCTGTGAGTGTACTAGGTATTCTATTTATTTGACTTCCACACTGCTTTTTTTATTATTTAGTTTTTCAGATGAAGTTCTTCACACAAATAAAGAACGAAAGTGCTCAACACCGGTTTGGCTTCCTTCTATGCAGTTCCACCTAAGAAGTTTTTCTTTATACACATATATATATATATATATATATATATATATATATATATATATTTATATATATGTAGATAATGTAGATATAGATATGTATGTATATATGTATATCTTTATATAATTTTTTTCAAAGTTTTCCTGATCATGTCTCACACTATCCTTGGGATTCAGCAAGCAGCCATGCAGGAATAAGTTATTACTGCATGGCAGGGCTGCTCCCGTAGTGTACCTTGCATATTCATGAAGGTGCGCTGCCTGTACTGTTAAACATACATGGAGCCATATACGAGTGCAGGGGTGTGCCTGAGAGCAGAACTCTTACAATACACATTTATTTTATTTATTTTTATTTTACATTTGTTGACCGGGCTAGTCCAGCTGGATAATTTCCATTTTCAGTGGAGGCCCGGGGAGAAAAGCTCCACAGATTAAAACAAGGTTATAGAGATTAAACAATTACAATAAATGTCTGAGACACAGACAGTGAGCAACAATGCATACATATTAGTCTAGATAAAGTAATAAAAAACACATAGTACTATCTACATATTGAGAAAGGCATTAATTGTTTACAGTACAATTATATGAGAATAGGGTAATTACATATTTTAAAATGTATATACATACTTATAAAAGACAATGTTTGTACTTTTTTTTTTTTTTTTTTTTTTTTTTTTACCACATGCCCCTGCTCTCCAGAATTGCCTTTCAGCAATTAAAATGAGTGAGAACACTCATAACACCCCCAACACGTCAGGAACATACCTCTCAACTGCACAGATTTTTGCAGAATGTCCAGATGTTTGTCTCATATGTTTGGTGTATTCCTCCTAAAATGTGCACCTTTCTGGAAAATAGCTGAGGATTGAAGTCATTAAATAATGACAAACATTTGAGTTTAAAAGACTCCACATCCTTCAGAAAATCAATGCTAATGCAAGATCTATCATTATATCAACTGTCTAAGTTTGCAAGAGCAATATTTAAAATCTGTCCCTATTTGTCCCCCCATCATTTTAGGGTTTGTCCAGAGTTTTTGCTCCAAGAGGTTGAGAGGTATGCCTACCATGAAGCAGAAAGCTGATAAAAGTACATGGTTTAGCATTAGCAGGGATATTCTGAAGGGTACAGCTAAAATAACACAACAAAACTTTTTTTTTAAATGCGATAAAGTTTAAGCGTAGCTGCGTGGGTCTGCTCATTGCTTAGCCAAACTTAGTCCAGCTTAAACAGCACAAGAAGTTAAACAGCATGAGACATCCAACATAAGAAGTATGTCAATAGTGTAGTGGTTAGAGTGTATGCTTTGTAAGCAGCTATTCTCGTTTCACTCCCCACTGTAACCAATTCACATTTTAAATGCGACAGCAGTGCATAAACAATTTTTTGTATTACCTGCAAAATAACATGTATTTGTTAATGGGAGTACTGCATTAGGTCCAGATGTGAGGTGTCAGTGTAATAAAGTTGTGAAATCCCCATATAAACACAAGTGCCCCATACACTATAGTCACACATGAATAAATGTAATGAAAGCACACTGGGGGATGTCAGGGGCAGTAAACAAATTTATAATATGTAATGAATGATGAATCAATGCCATACAGCAGATAGTCTATAAAATGAAAAATAAGCAATGCTAAGCATTGCATAGCTCTGCTTAGCAGGTGTAAGCATTGTGTAAATATGACTGCTAAGCAATGAGTAGCCCAGCTAAATGGATTTGACCATTGGTAAGCAGTGCGGAACCTGCCCCTTTAAGCAATGCCAACCTCAGCTAAGCAGATTTTCCCATAGCTTAGCTTAGATCAGCATATTCAGAACTATCCAATCACAGCAAAGGGTGGGAAATTGGCTGCATTTAAACCCCACAGGTGGGAATAGAGCTCATAACTGGTTGCAGCTTCCCACTGTGGGCAGCATGGCTGGAGTTGAAGAAGGACTGCCCTTTTGGGCACAGCGCTGGGGCATCTAGGAGTCCAAGGTCATGGTAAGACTTCTGGTAAAAAAACATGATGAGAGACTGCTGCAGGGACAGTACCAAGGCTCCCTATTTAAAGCAGAAGCCTGGGACTGTCTCATCCGTGACCTCACCAGTGCCACTGGTATCCTTCGGACTGGTAAGCAGGTCAGGCACTACTATGCCGACTTGAAACAGAAGAAGAGGGAGCTCTTGGACCAGTGGATCTAAGAATCAAGACAGAGGGTTGATGTCCCAGCAGTGTGTAAGTACTCATACCAGTAACTGTTTAATAATGTCCAGCCCATGTATATGATGGATAGGTATGGCTAAATATTTCTCTATTTCCCTTACAGCTGCAGTTGATTGGGCTGTGAATCAGGAAGCCCATGCAAGTAGGCTGCAAAGGCTGCATAGTGAGGCTGGTGAGTAACAATCCTGCTTGTAGTAGTCATACCAAATAAATATAAAAGTAGCAGAAAGTCAGCTGCCAGTATAAAAACCTTTTGTGTATGGGTTGTACTGAATAAACCAGATAATATGACAGTAATAGTCCCATATAGGTCGTATTTAAATAAAACTGTAACTTCCTGGCAACAAAGCTGTAAATCCTGGACTGATTGTGTTTACTCTGGTATCATATGGCATTTTTAGCATTGCATTCTCTGAATAGTAATGTTGTATTAACCATTGTTACCCGCACTGTGCTACATAAAAAAAATGTCTAGGAATGCCTGTGTAAGACTGTTGTAAGTACAAGATCAGATTGTACAACCAAGAGAGACTTAGACAAAAAACACTGAAAAGCTAGACAATATCTAAATAGCACATGCTACTGAGACTTAAATTGTTATATTTTTAGCAAACACAGCCATGGTTCAAATCCTGGGTGTGGTAGTAAGCTGTACGCATGATCATACCTCTTAACTGTACAGATTTTTCAGAATGTCCAGATAATTGGTCCATATTTTCTTCCTGTTCCTCTGTCCCCCTGGTAAATCAATGGGATGATCTCAGAATTGCAGTCACGAAATAATGACCTACATTTGATTTTCAGACCTCAAAACCTTCAGAAAATGTATATTAAAACAAATCCTGTCACTCCACCAACTCTCCAAGTTTATGACAGCAATATTCAAAACATGCCTCTATTTGTACCCCCATGTTGACAAGCTTTGTCCAGAGTGTGTGCATTAAGAGATTGAGAGGTATGTGCATAATATTAACTGGAATTTGGGAATATGTGTAGAAACAGTCAGGTAGTGTTAACAAACATTCCCTCCACAGGTCTGTTAGATAAGAAAAATATACCTGCCAATAAAGATTTAAATCCTGGGCTGGTAGTGTTTACTCTGGTATAGTATGGCCTGACATGTAGCATTCAGTAACATCTGATATCAGAATAGTACTGTTGTGTCAACCATTGTTTCTCTCAGTGTGCTACATAAAAATATGTGTAGGAATGTCTGTATAAAAGTGTTGTAATTACAAGGTCAGATTGTACAATCAAGAGAGACTTAGACAGAAAACACTGAAGAAATAGACAGTAATATCCAAATAGCACACTCTACTGTGACTTAAATTGTATTTTTAGCAGACACAGCCATGGTTCGAATCCTGGGAGTTGTAGTAAGCTGTATCTATAATCATACCTCTCAACTGTACAGATTTTTCTGAATGTCCAGATAATTGGCTCATATTTTCTGCCTGTTCCTCTGTCTCCCTGTCAAATCAGTGGGATGATCTCAGATTTGTGGTCAGCAAATAATGACATACATATGATTTTTAGACCTCAAAACTTTCAGAAAATGTATATGAAACAAATCCTGTCACTCTATTAGCCCTCCAAGTTCATGAGAGCAATATTCAAAATATGTCCCATTTCCACCCCCATGTTGTCAAGCTTTGACCACAGTGTGTGCAATAAGAGATTGAGAGGTATGTGCATAATATTAACTCGGAATCTGGGAATATGTGTAGAAACAGTCAGGTAGTGTTAACAAACATTCCCTCCACAGGTATACCAGGTAAGAGGTGCAGAATTTAGCTATAAAACAGTTGAGAATACACTTTACAAACATACCACTGGCCAAACCAAGGCCATAGGGTAGTGTAATAATACATGTACCTTAATGATTAGAGCAATGATCATTAAAGTTGTCAGAATTACAATGATATATAAGTTGTTAATTGACATCTCCCCCCTACCATATCTGCAACAATAATCTAAATACACAAATCAATGGGTATGTTTACATCAAACCTACTGTTGGGACATATGCCCTATTGAGACAGAAAACACTGAAGAAATAGACAGTAATATCCAAATAGCACACTCTACTGTGACTTAAAATGTATTTTTAGCAGACACAGTCATGGTTCGAATCCTGGGAGTTGTAGTAAGCTGTATCTATAATCATACCTCTCAACTGTACAGATTTTTCTGAATGTACAGATAATTGGCTCATATTTTCTGCCTGTTCCTCTGTCTACCTGTCAAATCAGTGGGATGATCTCAGATTTGTAGTCAGCAAATAATGACATACATACGATTTTCAGACCTCAAAACTTTCAGAAAATGTATATGAAACAAATCCTGTCACTCTATCAGCCCTCAAAGTTCATGAGAGCAATATTCAAAATATGTCCCATTTCCACCCCCATGTTGTCAAGCTTTGACCACACTGTGTGCAATAAGAGATTGAGAGGTATGTGCATAATATTAATTCGGAATCTGGGAATATGTGTAGAAACAGTCAGGTAGTGTTAACAAACATTCCCTCCACAGGTATACCAGGTAAGAGGTGTAGAATTTAGCTATAAAACAGTTGAGAATACACTTTACAAACATACCACTGGCCAAACCAAGGCCATAGGGTAGTGTAATAATACATGTACCTTAATGATTAGAGCAATGATCATTAAAGTTGTCAGAATTACAATGATATAGAAGTTGTTAATTGACATCTCCCCCCTACCATATCTGCAACAATAATCTAAATACACAAATCAATGGGTATGTTTACATCAAACCTACTGTTGGGACATATGGCCTATTGTTTAATACATATTGAAATGTGTTTCTATTAATGTTTTATGTTGAAATACTATGATTGGTGGGCTGTTGCTATCAGTGTAACCTTCATGCCATTGTAATGGCCACTGTGGTTCCATATATGCACTTGTTCTGTTTGCTATGCAACTGTTCCAAATCTGGTGTTTTGGGTTAATGGGAATATCTATGCATGCTGTTATAACTAATCCTGGATTGTGTTGACTATTTCTAACCCACATATGTTTTAAAACTACAACACCGTAGCACGTTTGGGAAGGCTGGTCCCAGCGGGTCCACCTCTCCCACCTCATCTGGCTATGGCACTGGGCTTCAGCACATCTGGGACCCACCCCAGGACCTTCTCATCCACTGGTCCTCCACCACCTTTGGGTAGAACTGCCTCAGGGGATGGGGCTCGCCCCCCCGGGAGCGGGTGCGGACAGGAAACTGTCACCTGTTGTCAAGTCCGGGGCTTGGTGCGTAGCGAGCTCCAAAGGGAGTTTGGATATCTGCTACACCAGCTTGAGGGCCACATGGCACATTTAGGGGGTCAGCCTGCCCCTCCTACCCAGCCCACAGCACAGCCACCTTTGCGGATATGAAGGTGCAGTGGAGACTACCCATGGGTGGGGATCTCAATTCCACTGTTTCCATTGGGGGACTCATGGGCTTCTGATTTCCAAACACCCCTCCATATCCAAGGTGTTTACCCCCCACGTGTCATATACTGCCCCTGTATGCTGTCTTGTCTGTTTTGTCTGTCTTCCTACCCGACCTACCTCCACAAATATACCTATTATCCTTCCCCAACATTCCACTCTCACCTTAAAAAAAGGCAAATCTGTTCCCCCAAAAAAATCTCGTCCCATACATAGCTGTCCATTTCACACACATATCCACTGGACACATGTAACCTGGTCTAATTGGCCTCACAACATAATACTGTTGTCCTCACACCTCTCTCAGGGATATGAGTGTCCAAATCTACCTCCAAATTCAGTTTATATGCACAGCTGTTGCTGTAGAAGAAATGGACAGCTATGAACCTTTCCTACACCTGCCCTGCACATTCCTAGATACTTTCCCTATTGTCTTTCCCTCTGAGTGTCCCCTTTTTCACCGCTTTCCTATCACCCCTTTTTCTTTTCTTTTAAAAAAATGAGCACATGGGGTAAGCAGGAGTAAGCACTTTTAAGCAGTAGTAAGTGGATTTAAGTCTGTTTGTGTGACGTTAAGCAATGCCTACACAGATTAAGCACTTTAAGGCTAACTGTCGGTAAGCATATTTAACCAAAGTCAGCATTGCTTACCATCATGTAAACCCACGCAAACCTGCTTACAACTGCTTAAAAGTGCCTTAGTCACTCTGTATCCAGCAACCTTTGTTCTGCCCAGCAACAAAATAATCAGCCCTTGCAAGTCTTGAACCCAGAAATGCACACCATAGCCACATTGATTTACCGCTACGCCATTTGAGCTGTACATAAATGTGATGTTTTCCTCAAACATATCATGCAGCACAGTCATTCGACAGTAGGGAAAATGTAAGTATATATATATATATATATATATATATATATATATATATATATATATACATACATATATATATATTTAAATGTGTATTGCATTTGCACACTGAATCCACACTCTGAATCTCTTACTGCAAAACATCTGTCCAAACACACTGTTAATGGGGTGAAGGGGCCCAAATTAGGGATCTC
>NC_056726.1:1766387576-1766392576 GCF_019279795.1 Protopterus annectens | reverse complement strand
CACCGGCCATGTTATGGTCATAGCATTTGCCATGCACACGTTTAACACACCTAACCATAATGCATGCTGTACATGTTCACTTATTGTTGCTGTTAACTGCAGTGCATCACAGTAGTAACCATGGTGGCATATCTGAAGGGTATGTAAGAGTCCTGCAGTATAATTAACAACCTGTCAGTGCAAGATGTGTGGACAGAGATAAACATAATTATAGGACAAATGGCCTACAGTAGGGACATGTCTGAAGCATTACCCTTATACAGTGGCTACAGCAGTGTATATACCAGTATTACAATGGCAACTGTTACAGACCTACACAATGGCATATCACAATACCACATTCCACAACTTCTACAACCTGGAATGTGATCCTAACATGAGCAATGAATGTGTAAGATGGAATCCTATGTTAGGTCAACGAATATGGGGAATACATACCTTAATAAACAATGGAAGCATATGTGTGCAGACACTCCAAATAACATATTGTGGAAGAAGCTTTTGAGGTACTGCAGCATTCACTCATCTTGAGTATGCACCTTCCATCAAATATGGGTCCTCAATGGCACACCAGGTAATGGTCTGCTGTCCAAGAAGTATGTCCATCACATTTGTCCACTCACCTGCAACAGAGGCAGCCGTGGCTTGCACACATCTTACAAACCATGGAATGGATCCCATATCCAAAAGGTAGCACTCAGTAGTGGGAGATGTAGCCTTACTTCGCCATTGCATATACCATGGCAAACAGTGCAGACAAGCATGTATGTGACAGTGAAGTATGGGACACCATTAATGTAAAAAATAGACAGATGCCCATCCAAGACAGATGACAACATATGTTGCAAACTGGTCATGGAGGCTGCCTAGACACATACAGCAACACTGATGGACTTGCAGGAATGTCTAGCAAGTACTGCCTGTGCAGTACCTGTGTCAACAATTACCTGGACTCTGCATAAGTGTGGCCTATGGGTCAGGGTAATCAGATGGAAGAGGTGTTCCACAGGAGACATCATCCAGGTCTCTCTACAGGTAGCATATGCATAACATCAAGTCTCCCAAAGGCATGTGTTGCAATGTGCAATGGTGTACCAAGACCAAGGCTGAAACCTACAGACAGTATTAATAAAGATACATGTGCTGCACAAGCAACACCTCACTCTACCTCAGGCCCACCATCCCCATCTGTACCTTGCTGGTGCCAGTGTACACCTTTAGGTTTGCTGTTCATTAGCAGGAACTAGGCCGGTAGACACGGTGTTCTGAATTTGAGACACTGCAAAATGGCACTCATGTGTGGCCCATAGTTGTCAAGCATCTGCAAAAAGGCTGAGGATGGGGAGGGGTGTCATCCTGAAACACAACAGTGAACTGAAGCATACATCCAAAGCTAGCTAAGAATGGCTGTATCTGAACACAGTCAATGCCATGCATTGTGCCAAATATAACCCTAATAGTGGAGGCACTGTGTGACCTCCAACAGCTGTGCACATGAGCTGTCCTTGCAATCTGATAGAGTTGGGGGACGTTTGTAGGGCTGAGTGACCAAACAATGGCAAGTGAAGATGGGCCATGCTACTATACACCTTGCAGGAATAGTGACTGCTGTAGTTCACTTAACAGGTGTGCAACAAACCATCATGTTAAGGTTGTGGAAACTTATGCAATCCACATATTGTATGCATCCCAATCAACATCTGCACAACTAAAACATTTGTTTGATACTGCATTTGATTGCACAGGTCATATGTCACATATCAGGTGTGTGTAATGTTAACATATGCAGTATTGTGGCCCCATGCCATATCAGGGAAGAGGGTGGCATGTAAAAAAGGGTGTGTACACTCCTCATAGCCACAGTAAGCTTTGGAAGTTGTCAGTATAATTGGATCTGATTGCTCATACATGCACTGCTGATGATGGGATCTGCAAATCAGATGCCAGGCATTCACTATTGACATCTGTCCTCATATCAACCCAGGTATGTGTCAGACAAACACATAGGGGCTGTGAGCAACACAGCAAACATAACTGCCGCACATATACACATTCAGCAATGGTGTGCACACTTGTGAGGTATGGTGCACAGTACATGGCAGGGTGCTGAACAGATGCACAGCAATACTGTATACATGGGTGCAGTGTGTTCCAGGGGAAGGGGCATCACCTACTAACAAAACTCATGCATCACAGAGATGTATAATGCTTGTAACAGGGATTGAGTATAGCTGCCATGCATGCTGTTGAGTGGCATATATCATGCATGTTGACAGTTAGGTAATGAAAGGTCTGTGTAATATCTTTGTCCCACCTCACCTGTAAGTGTGTGTGGGTGTGTGTGTGTGTGTGTGTGTGTGTGTGTGTGTGTGTGTGTGTGTGTGTGTGTGTGTTTGTGTAGAGGTAAGCAATGACATACAGGTCTTAAAGTACATTTTCTGTTTTCTCCTCACAAGTGGTGAGGTGGGTCAGGGTCTCTCCTGCAGGTGAACTGATGTTAGTGTCCATACAAACTCTAACAATGATGATAGGTATGGTGAGGCACAGGTGGGGCTGTCAAGGGCTGAAGCTGTGTCATCGGTTGACATCCCACTGTTATCCACCCCATCTCTGGACACACTCGCATTGCCTATACATACCCCATCACCCCATAGATGAGGGACAGTTGGTGCATGGTGGCATGGGACAGGACAGTGTGGTTACTATGGCAAGTGTGCCTGTAGAGTAACCATAGCCAGATGACTGGTGAGGTACCACACAGGCAGATGTACAGGGGTGCTCATATGAGGGCTGCTGGACATCATGCCCCTGGCAGAAGTGCCAAAGCAAGTGTCACCAGACACATGTTTTGGGCCATCATGGAGACACAGGCATGTATATAACATTATACCAAACAGGGTCTGAGGCTCCAGAGGGCTACTCATTCTGCTCTTATTGACAACATCCATGATCTTGCAGGTACCCACCGTTATTTTACAGAGGTCCTGGAAAGACGGTTGGGTGAGATGGTGGGAATCCTCGACCGTGCAATGTCTGTGCTAGAGCATATGGTGGGAGTAGGATGACAGCCACATGGATGTAGGTCAGCAACCCCAACAGGTGGAGGTCTACATGGACATGCAACAAGTCCGAACCACTCACGTAGTGGCAGTACCAACACCAGCACTGCAGGAGATGTGCTGTCCACACCACAACACAGCAGGCCATGTGCACGTGGCCCTGGCCAGTCCCCAGAGGGACCCAGATCCAGCAGACATTTGTCATCATCAGGGGAGAGTATCATATCTGGCCTTGTAACCGGTAGTGCCATGGAACCCCTGACAGGCACAGTTCTCGTGTCCATGGCTGGAGATGTTGAACTGTACACCCTGACATGTATGGTCTGCAGCTATCCAGCAAACCCCTGTGTAGGGCAGCCACATGGCCAGACAGTGCACACACACACACACACACACACACACACACACACACACACACACACACACACACACACACACACACACACACACACACACATCACCAACACAGCTAGGGCACCTCCATACCTGCACACACCACATCTGCAGAGCCCAATTAATAACAAACCCCCCTAACACACACACATGATGTCAACCAAACCTCTCAGTCTAGGTCTCTGGCAAATCCGCAACACACCCTGTGCATATGATGATGCCTGTGCCACATCCCTGTCACCCATACCATCGATGCAGAGACAGGATAATATGGTTCTAATGCACAGGGTAAATGTACTAAGGTGTAGGAATGTAATGCTCTGTAATATGTTTTCAGCAGGAAAGTTTAATGCTTACATGTCAGGATGTGTAGCTGTCCAGCCATGATGCATTATAGCTGTTATTAACACTGACTGATAGTGGTCTCCATACTGTATTCAGTTTGTATTGTAGGTGTCTATGTGTCTGCAGGATGTTGGCCTGCTATTGTTTCCTACAAGGGGTATGGCACTGTGGTGACACATTGAATGTGTCATATCCTGGGTTCAGCTGAACACAAGTAACAGGTCTGTTTAAGAGTTACTGCATGTGCCAAATGGCTGATAGATCTGAGGGATGTATACAGGTGAGTGCATGGTGGCTGATGTCAGCAGTCCTTCTACAGTGGACAATGGTAAGTCTACTGGGTGGCACACACCATATGTTTGTGTATAACACACACACACACACAGAGGCTTTGGTGTTAAAATAGACAGAGAATACTGTACACAAGGATGTACTTAATTTTGTAGAGAACCCATTTTAACCTATGTAATTCCACCAATACATAATAGGCAAAATATCACATCAGTAAATAATCAGTCTGTTACTTTAATGTCATCAACGATGGTACTGGTAGGGTATATGTCCCCTTCCCCAATGTAGTGCAATCCCTTCATTGGTAAACATAGGCGTGCTGGTGTGGGTGGCACAGCCCTATACTTTGGAGGGTGTGGGGTGGTGTAGAGCCACACTTAGTGTGAGTGATGACTACTTAACCTGTTAACATACACTGTACAGTATTACAGCAGACTAAGTGTGGGGATACACACAACAATAACCCCAATGAGGGTGGCTGTGTCCACAACATTGACAGCCAACTATATATACCAACTCCAGTATCTCTGTACAGCCATGCAGTGGGGAATAGGGCATTTACACATCTACTACTAGTTTTGATGGAATGAATTTCCATGACATGATTCCTTTGAAATGTTAGCATTTGCCAGTCAGTCCTTGGACAGATGACCTCCTTGGACATGTATATTCTGCAAACTGAAGTAGATCCCTTCACATACACACACACTTACTTGGCAACACTGAGAGGAGATCCCCTACCTAGGTACTTATTGCTACTAATGTGTTTGGCCTTAATTGCACACACCACACAGCTTTTAGGATGAGGTGTGTCTCGAGTCTCTTGTTAAGTGAGAAACATCACCAGGCCTTGTACAGTATGGTAATGGGGGATGTACTGGGTGTTAATGGACAATACATAGCATGCCATAA
>NC_056726.1:1766355076-1766382576 GCF_019279795.1 Protopterus annectens | reverse complement strand
CTTACTGACAGAACACACACTGTAAAAAGCTGACTCCAAATCCAGCTCCAGACAAGTGACAAGGGGTGTACCACAGGGTTCTGTCCTGGGATCACTCTTGTTTGGCATCTACTTCTCTGAAGTACAGGCCAACACTAGGGGACTATGGCTTACAAATTTTGCAGATGACTGTAAGCTGGGACCCATTACTGAATCTCCAAATGATGTGGATATACTACAAAAGGGCCTTACTGAAACAGATGCCTGGTGTCAGAGCCATGGGCTCAAGCTAAATGCCAAAAAATGTATAGTTGTCCCCTTTGGGAAAAAACACATACCTGTGAATGACCACATAGGTGGCAGTACACTAAACACCGAAAGTGTGATAAGAGACCTAGGGACACAGGTGGACAGTGGTCTCACCTTTGATAATCACATAGCCACAACAGTTAGAAAGTCCTTTTATGTGGCACACCTCATCACTAAGGGCCTCTCATCTAGAAAAAAGGAGGTCATTGTCCCTCAGTACCCATCCCTCATTAGACCCATTATAGATTACAATGCCCCGTTTGGTATGTACCTCACAAGACATCTGCAACAACTAGAAACACCACAGAAATACCTCAGTAAAAGAATCACAGGCCTAAAGCAGATGAATTTTACTGACCATCTAAAGGAACTCCAGCTATACTCTGTGACATATCGTCTACTCAGAGGTCATCTCTGCCTAACATACAAGTCCATTTCAAACCCAGAGTTGTTGGACATGCTACACTTAAAGAAACACCAATCCATCCAAGTCACATGCTCCAGGGATCTTAACCTTGTCATCACGATGAATAGAACATGCTGGAAGGATAGGTCCCTGACCCAGAGACTCCCCATACTCTGAAATAGGCTGCCCATATATGTTAAGGCAGAGTGCCTCAATGGCCCTCTACAAGAGGAACCTTGACGGTTGGATGGGAGATAGGAAATTCACCCTGGGGATTACATCAGTAGCCCTGCTAGACAGGGGTCCAGGAAAGCATATATTTGTGAGAAGCAATAGCCAGGGAATCATTATTGCTAGACTTGTATAGGCCCTAGGGCTGATAGCCTAGTACCTACCTATGAACCTATGAACCTATTAACTGGAGGAGCAAAGGTCCCATGCCCACTTACTTCACACTACTTAGTGGCATACATCTTTACACCATCCCACTGCTTTTTCAGACATACACAACAGTTATGGTATCCAGGCAACAGTTCATCTGACAAATATCTGGACATAACATCACACTAGGTAAATACACTGAGCTGCTAGGCATATCACAAAGCACTGTGCAAACTACAGGCAGACTGCCACAACACTGACCCAAGTTTCCTATGGGGGAATACACATGTACTTGCAAATATAGCAGGCACTACAGGCATGTAACAGACACCAGTGTGAAGTGCATACCCACAGCCAATCTGAACGCAGTCACAGTCACATTATGGTAAGCCTAAGTAATATTACAGTATATGTACTATTTGAACAACACCACTCTCATATGAGCCACTCACACAGTAACCCTACATATACTGGGTGAATACACAGTATAGTCTGATGCCTGACTGTGGTATGGGACATGTGTCAATCTGGCCCTACAAACATGTACGCTGGTAGGGTACCATAAAATGGAGCAGCATGCAACATCAGATAGAACAGGACAAAGAACAATGACATCTACCACAGTCTGTACACAGGCCAAGTAAGATATTCACAATACACACTCTGTCAACAATCACCATAAGTACACAGACCCCACTACTGCACACATTACAACAGAATGTCCAGGTTTTGTCCTCAAATATGAGGCCTACCATACATAGCATGTCTAGCAGTCCAATATCCCACTGGCTTGTTATCAGGTATGATGTCAATAAATAACGATGTACTGTACATATGCACCTCTTACTGCGTGACATATGGACAAACGGTGACAGGCTTGGGGACAGATGCATAAACACAGTGCCAATATTGACATATTGCTGTGATAATCTGAGAAATTTCCTGGTGTAACAGGGTTTGTTGTGACATATCTCTTCTGAGTAACTCACATGGATATCACCATGTACTGACTGCAATCATCAGAGTATGCTACTGCATATCTAAAGATAGGAAATATGTGAGTAACACAACACATGTAAGACTCCAAACACTGGACAGTCTGCAGATAGCCCTACAGGTGAGAGTTTCTTCAACCACATAACACTGTCATGCCTGACTTTAAATCATGTAGAACAGCCATATCCACACAAACCCTGTTAAACCAACATTACTTCAAATGTAGAACAGCAATACTTACATTCTGTCCCCAATGTCTGGAACATCCCCCCTCCTGTTTGTTGGCCTGTCTCCACAGTGTATGTTGTAAGAGGCATTTCCAACTACCCTCTGTGATGCTGTTTGTCAAACACCCACACGAAGTTCTGCTCACAGTGAAAGAAAAGGGCCAACACCCACATGAAGTGCTTAGTTATAGGAATGTGTTTCCATGTAATTGACTATAGGAATGATACCACAGCTGTTTCACATGCAATTAGCTAGTGGGGGACTGCAATTCATGCACAGACCATCATCTGATCATGAGCATTCCTTACAAAACTCAGGCTGCTGCCTATGCTAAACAGATGAGTTTTCCACATCCACCAGAGAGGGAGAAAGAGAGACAGAGAGAGACAGAGACAAAGTAAGAAAAGAAGGATGTAAGAGAGTAAGAGCCAAGTGTTTGTGTATGATCCATGGGTGGAGAGTGGTATCTGGGTATTTTAACAGTTACCTATATTGTTTACTAATCCATACTGTCACATAGCAATTGCACATGGCTATACACATTTATGGCTGAGGATTGTCTACAACAACCTCAACAGTGTTTGAAAACTGATGGCCTTGTAATGTGGACAATAGGACATATAGGACCTCAATATAATGATGTAGCAAAACCCTCACTGTAATGGATCTTGTCAGTACACAATCACCCCAACACCCACACAGGATACTGATGACACACCCACAAAAGATAATTTACCACTACTGAGTTTTAAACTCCTATCTACCAATGTATTGCTATTACAGTGTTATGCAGTTATTGCATGTACCACGGAACTTACATGATGGACAGCTGTCCAAAAGTATCTTTGAAGGTGAGTGACATCAGCAACAGTGCTAAAGAAGGGATAAGGGAAATGTAGTACATGTGAATGTCCACAAAAGCAGGTGTCAAGGGGGACACACACACACACTCTGTCAGGGAAACACACACATGATCACAGTTGGCAGGATCGAGATTAGAACCCTACCTAACTAGTTTACTATACTACAGTATTACGCAGTTATCACAAGTGCCACAGAGCTTACATGGCTGCTATATGGCCAAAGGGTTATGTCAAGGTAAATGACATCAGCAGGTGTGGTAAAGTAGGCCAGTGGGAGGTGTAGTGATTGTAAATGGCTTCAAAATCATTAATCTCCACACACACACACACACACACACACACACACACACACACACACACACACACACACACACACACACACACACACACATTTGCTAGTACTGAGATGCATAGGTTCATTGCTTCACAGGTGTGTTGTAGGTGAATGGGTCTAATGGCTGTGAAATGCTAGCCAAAGGGAATACCTTGGCATCAGGCCACACGACAATGGTTTCCAGTGTGGCTCAGGGCTGTAGTCCCTGGAGTGGTCCCCACAAGTGGGTATTGTATTCACCATCCACTCATCTGGGTTACTATTGTGGGTGGCCAGTGATGTGCACTGCTTCCCATGTATATGGTCTATATTCCATAACATGAACAGTGTCTGGGTTGTGCACATGTCCCACATGCATGTTCTTTGACCTGTGGAAGTGTACTTGAGGTCTCTGGGGCATGTTGTGTGTACAGATTGTTATCTTCTGATGTAGCATTCCTGACCTCATTTGGGGAGACTTGGCTATGGAACTGAGGTTGTGCTTGCACCTACATTGACAGCATGATACAGGTATTCAGTGGAGTTAGTGGCATCTGTCCATATAGGGCATGCTTATAACACATGGTATTCCCTTTGTGGGTTACATTTGCAGACTCTACAGTTGTTGCAGGCGTCCAGTCGGGAACATAACAAAAGGACCACTGTAAGCATTTATTTGCCTACTGTAGGGATGGAACAGGGTGCCATGTCCTTTTACTTGCTGGATAACACATAAGAGATGTTACTCATCACAGTACTTTCTGATGTCAGTGGCACTGTTGTGGTCAACAGGCATGTAGTCCACTGCAATCACACCATGGTTACTATCTGTGAGGCAATATGCGGGAACTACCAATATAGTGATTGTTGTCTAGCCAAGTGTGTTTGTGTATGAGACATGGGTGGAGAGTGTTCTCTGAGTAATACAAGGGTTGCCTATATTGTTCACCTATCCATAATGTCACATGTAGGGCTATGGATTGCCTATACCAGCCTCTCTGGTGTTTGACATCTGTTGTCCTTGTAAGATGGACATTGTGACATATATATAGTAGGTCCTCAATATAATAATTTAGCAAAACCCACCCTGCAATGCATTCTGTTATTATACAATCTCAGCAACCTCCACACAGGATACTGATGACACTCACACTTACCAGTACTGAGATTCAACCCCCTACCTAGCTATGTATTGCTATTACAGTGTACAGCATTTATTACACACGCAGTGAAGCTTATTAGATGGATGTTGCCCCACGTTACTTCTAAGGTGAGGAACATCACCAGCCCTTGTAAATACTGGCATTGGGTGATGTAGTGGGTGACAGATCCCAAAAATAATCTTACTCTAATCACACATTTACATTTGCCAAGGGTGGGGTTCAAACCTCTATCTAACAGTCTTTACAGACCATTATGTTATGCATTTACCACATGCACCACTGACCTGACATGGTTTAGGGTGGGCAACAGGTACTTGTAAGGTGGATGATATCTGCAGGACTGCTAATGTCAGGCTCTGAGATGTGTACTGGCTGTAAATGGGGCCAAAATCTTTGCAGTACACACATACACATGCACACACACAAACACTTGCCACAGATAAGATTGAAACCCATACTTGTGTAGTTACTGCTATTTCATTGTTCCACATTTATGGCACATATGACAGAGCTTGCCACAGATAAGATTGAAGCCCATACTTGTGTAGTTGCTGCTATTACATTTTTCCGCATTTACAGCATGCACCATGGAACTTATAGGGCTGGCCTTTGTCCAAAGGGGTATTTCAAGGTGACTGACATCAGCAGGCTTGCTAAAGTAGGGCAATATGAGGTGTAGTGACTGTGAATGGCCTCAAAATCATTAATCGTGACACACACACACACACACACACACACACACACACACACACACACACACATACACACACAGACACACACAGACACACACACACACACACACACACACACACACACACACACACACACACACACACACACACACACACACACACACACACACACACACACACACACACACAGTTTCACAGTTGCCATGTATGGGATTAGAACTCCTACCTAACTAGTATGTTTCACTATAGCATTACACAATTATCACACATGCCATGGAGCTTATAAGGCTAACCCCTGTCCAAAGGGGTATTTCAAGGTGACTGACATCAGCAGGCTTGCTAAAGTAGGGCAATGGGAGGTATAGTGACTGTGAATGGCCTTAAAATCATTAATCTCTACACACACACACATACACACACGCACACACGTACACACACACACACACACACACACACACACACACACACACACACACACACACACACACACACACACACAGAGTTTCACAGTTGCCATGTCTGGGATTAGAACTCCTACCTAACTAGTATGTTACACAATAACATTATAAAGTTATTACATGCACCACAGAGCTTATAGGGCTATCCCTTGTCCAAAGGATTATTTCAAGGTGACTGCCATCAGCAGGCTTGCTAAAGTAGGGCAATGGGAGGTGTAGTGACTGTGAATGGCCTCAAAATCACTAATCTCAACACACCCACAAAGTTTCACAGTTGCCATGTCTGCCATTAGAACTCCTACCTAACTAGTATGGAACACTATAACATTACAGTTATCACACGCGCCACAAATATTATGGGGCTGATAATTGGCCAAAGGGTTATTTCAAGGTGACTGACATCAGTATGAGTGCTAACATGTGCTATGGGAAGTGCAGTTTGTGTGAATGGCCCATAAACCATTCCTCTGGGAACACACACACAACACTCAGTCACACACAACTTTACATTTGACAGGACTGAGTATACAAATGCTAGATGAATACTGATTTGTACTATCATGTTACACAGTTATTACAAGCACCACAGATATTATAGGGCTGAGGGCTACCAAAAGCAAATGTCTACAGTGATTGACATCGGCACATCATGTGATATTGGCCAACTGGATGTGTAGTGGGTGGGACAGGACTCATGATGGCAATCTCTTTGTCACTGTCTGTCTTTCTCTTCCCCACATGTCAGTGTGTGTATGTTTGACATATTATAGTGTGTTGGCCTTGGATATGTGTGAGTATTCCCATCCAATGCGTGTGCAAAGCAGTGGTGTGTGATATGGTGTGCGTGCACAGACATCTGCGACTGACAGATATGTATAGTCCACTGTTGTTGTTGGACATGGGCTTCATTTCTCTAAGTGTAGGAGCATGCCCAGTATAACCTTTTGTATTGAGTGTGTGAATCCATTCCACGTAGGTTGTACTCCAGTGCAGGATTTTGTGTTCTACACCTACAGCAAGCAACCTGTTTCTGCAGGATATCTGTAGATGGGTTGACAATATGGAGTCACAATGGATGACAGATGGTGGGATACTGTAACTATTGCTGTCTGTGCTGCTTGTGTTACATGGTTGGTGTTAGCAGAGATATTCAGGCACATGTTGTTTTACACTGTGATGTATTATGTCATCAGTTACCAACAGATATACTTATTTGCTCACAGTTATTTCCTGGGAAATACAAGATGAATGAAGCTGTGTCCAGTATTGTGGTCTGCAGACTACATATTCTTGCACACTCATGCCATTCTGGAGGGGTAGCTGCAGATACTTGGTGATCAATCTGTGTAAATGGTCCAGCACCTTGGTACTGTGGTGGCTGAGGATTCCCTGCTTGTACATCTATCGACATAACAGAATGGCCATATCCTGCTGTGGCCATACCTCTCAGCTGTACAGATTCACCCGGGTTACCCAGAGGCAGGACTCATATATCTGGTCAGTTCCCCTTCACATTGTGGTTTATGAGTGGATTTGTAGCCACCCATTACTGGGTTTGCAGGCAGGGGTAGTATGGGCACACATCAGAGTTTCAGACTTCACACAATCCATGGCATCCATGCTTCTACACCTCCCACTCTGTTATTCTATCCTCTTCCTAACATTATGTGAATGATATCTGCAAAATATCCCTACAGTTGTATCTTCATTCCAGCATTATTTATGGGATGGCCCACAGTTCATGCAGTAGGACATGGTGGACATGCTGCTGGGATTTGTTAACATGGCCTTGCATTTGTGTTCTGTGGACTGTGTTATGTTGTTATTTGGGACCCCATGAGATAACATACATTGGCAGTACGGGTGAGGCACAGGTCTTTGACAGAGGACTGTAGGGCATTTTGTAGTGATGCAAGCCATCTGTAGCAGGCCAGTGCATTCTGTCACTCCTACAGTCCCAGGCTGTGAGCCACTGGACTCCCTGGGGGTAACAGGGTAAGTGTGCAAGGTGTTAATGGCAATAGTTCTTGTCCATATTAATCCATTGGTCTTGATACTGGCAGAGTGTTGCTTACAAATGGGGGACACACCTGCATAGGACACCTCTTCAGCATGCTGCATTCTGTGGGTATTCCCATACAGAAGTGGAGGTCATGCTGTACTCATTCCCAACAGCAGGGATATGACCTGTGATAAACCTGTGGATGATGGTGGGGTGAGCTGAGTGCATGTGTGATATGGAGGCTTCTTGCAGCTGACTCACATTTATACCTGGGGCATTCCCTTTATGCTGCCTTGTGCGGGGGGCATAGGCATTCTCTTATTACTTCATAACTGTGCCTTTTGTGGTCTGCTAGTGATTGGCCAGACTGCATCAGTATTCCATACTACACAGACAACTAATGTGCTGCTAACCTGTATGTACAATTCGAAAGGTGTGTGCAGTTGACAGTTACATTTTATGTACTCTGTCTAGGGTACTTCCACCTGTGTACTGTGTGTATGTTTGGGCCCACATTCATGGCATGTCCATCTTTCAGATGGTGACAGATATTGACATCTGATCAATGAGTATAGATGACTGCTGAATTGGGCCTTGCTGGGATGCATTGTGGTTGGCTCTGCAGTTATCAGAGCATGGCCCTGTCATCAACAGTAGTGGCCATAGGCTACTGGGACACAACCCTCTATGCCTATATGATGACCACTTCTACACAATGTACAGCACACAACAAACTAACACACAGAGCCCTGCATATTGTACACAAGCAGCAATCTATCCTGTAAATTGGGCCAGCTCAGGTAATCTGTGCTCCATTGTTATTAACCCCACTCGTACATGTTACTGCATTTTTACATTGCATTGTGGGGGGCACACCTGACAACTGTAAAACATTTGCTATGACTGTACTGGTATTTCAGGTACTCTGTTGGCTTCCATTTAATTTTGTATTATGACCTATCATGCAGACTAAAGGCATATCAGTAGAGTACAGATCTTAGGTTTTATTGACCTACATTTCAGTTTCAGACTTCATACCCTGCAGAACGAACATACAACTGCCTGACCTTTTGTAGTCTGTCTGTGTAGGTCTGGAGGGGGGCTGTTATCCATTGCCATTAACTGGAGACCTTAGCACAGCCTCTTTATTGTCACCTACACCTGTCCTGATGGCTAAGGCTGTTTTTGGGTATATGAACCTCACTGATATGCATGTGTGTGTCTTTTGGGCCACCACATGTACTGCAGTGGGATTTGTCACCTTATCTAGTACTGCCTACTTTGTTGACACCAGTATTTGTTATGGATTCCATGCTGCCCCTATAGGTGTCCACTATCTGCTGCCATCCCATTCAGCCACTCAATTCTCTTGCATGCTCACATCCATACCATAGTTACAGCTAGAATAACATATTGCTCCATTCAGCAATAGATAGGAAGAGTGAGTTACTTGTGGCTGTGCCAGTATTGAGGATGGTGCTGGAGGGCTGACTATTTTGGATGCACATAGTATACTCCATATACATGGTAAAGCACAGGTAGTGTCATGTTTGTTATCCCTTTTACTGTATGTGAGAGTCAGAGAGAGAGGTGTCATTCCCTGGGTTCCTACTGTGTCAGTGTATGTGCTATGTGTTGCCTCTTTGCCAAAGCCTGGGCATACTTGGCATGCCTCCTTCTGTCTACATGGGCAGACTCAGGTTGTTCCTCCTCCGAGTCACTCTGTGCCTGTGCTGGCCTTGGCAATGATGGGGGACTGTGTGGCACTGCCCCGTGCTGTTCCTGCTGCAGCTGTTTCCACAGGATCATATTGTGTAGCATGGCACACAAAATGAAACTTTGTGTACATGTAGCTGGAGAGTACTGCAAGGCTCCATCGGATATGACCAGGCATCGGAACCATGACTTGAGAATACCAAACACATGCTCTATTATGATTCTCATTTGTGCGTGTGTGTCATTATGGAGTTCTTGTTCAGGTGTGTCATCAGCCACAGCTCCAGTGTGTAACCAGCACCCCCCACTAGGTGGCCATATGAGATGTCCCCACTGGAAAATCTCTGGTACAGCTGTGTCACATGCCAGATGTGGGAGTCATGATAGGTTCCAGGGCTGCCAGCACACACATTCATTATAATGCCCGGGGCATCGTACATGACCTGGCAGTTGATGGAGGGGAAGCCCTTGTGGTTTATGTAGACCCTACCCTGCTCAACAGGTGGTGCTTTGATGTGTATGTGCGTACAGTCTATAGCACCCACTACCTCAGGGTATTCTGCTATTTGATGGAAGAGACACATATTGCTGGTCAACTCCTCACAGGTGTTGAGGAAATATATGTGCTCACTGGCGTGTGCTGACATGGCATCTGGGAAATGATGGAGTTGATGTTGATGCCTGTGAGATCCCCATGATATCCTCAATTGGCCTTTGGAAGGTACATGTGGCTACTATTCTTAAGCCTACATATACCTTGTTATCCACTGGGATGGGTTTCCCTCTGTTGGTTCTGTCTATGAGGCATGGCTGGCACAGCTCAACAATTTACTGTAGTATGTCCCTGTCCACCCTATAGTGCTCCACTATCTCCAGCTCATGTAGCTCCTGGTAGGTTACCTTGAGTCTGAGCACTCTTCTCCTGTGGGTTGGTCATCAGCATTCTCACCCTCACCACCCTCAGCCTCTTCCACATATTGATGTATGAGAGCGACAGCAGACCCTATAATTTTGTTAGTTTTGTTTGGTAAAAATTCCCCCTCTGTGTACACCAGTGGTGTACAGTTTGTGGGGAAAAAAAAGAGTGAAAGATGTTTGCTTAGTTTATAGTAGTGTGCTGGGCTGGGCTGGGCTGCTGTCTGCATAATTGGCTGATTCTGATACATTTCACCTGCCAGCTATTCTAGTTCTCCTTGGCTTGATTGCCTTCCTACTGCTGTTTTCCCTTCCCATTGCATTCTCGTTTAAGCCCAGAGGTGCACCACTCATACCCAGTGCTCAGATTTGAACAGAGCTGCTATTTGTTGTTTTTTTTTTTTTTTGTTTAAAACCCAGTGCATGGCACACACACCGGTTTAGGCAATATAAACACTGCTAGGCAACCTCAGACACACACCCCTTCCTTAGCTGTGCTTAGCTAAGGGCAAACACGGGCCACAGAGCTCCAATAAACTTGCAGCACACATGATACTCCCCCTTATGAGGTATTCTACCTCATACTTATACCATGGTGTTGCTACACCTCCATGGTTGGGTGCAAGCTAACACTGAGAGGAAATCTTTGATTCAGTATCAATCCCCTCATTTGCATAAAACTGACTGCTAATGCATGATTACAAGACTGACACTCAGCCTTCCCCCTTAGCAACCACTATTCAATGGTATTGTTGTGTTCTGCACGCCATTGACTATTACAGAAGAATGCTGATTTTGGTTTAAAAGCTTATTTCTAGCTTTTTAAAATTTTTGGGCCAATCCTGTTAGCGCACCGCTGCCCTATGCTTAAATGGCCAAAATCGGCCAAAAAAAAAGTTATTTTTTATAATTTTGCAACTATTTAACATGCCAATGGCCATCTATTTGGCCATTGGCATGCCTACTACATTGAATACATGCCTCAGGATTCATGAAGCTTGCACCAGGTGCAGGCGTAGCTTCGGCATTCTAACACCAAAGATGGCCGCCGAGCGATTCAGGTATGAGCTGTTCCCATGTGCATTACCTGCGTACACTACACCTGCACAATTCCTGAGCCTCGTATGCTAATTACCACATTTGCAGCAGTGTAGCATGCAAATGAAGGTATGTAGTGATTCAGGAAGTGGTGCAGGCGTAGTGTAAGCATGCAGAAATGTAAACTGTAAAAAATGGTTTACATTTTTGCAAACATAAAATCGGAGCCATGACAGCTGACAAAACACATGTATTATATTGATAATATATGCCATTTGCTAAATATATAGCCATTGGCATAAAAAACATGTACAAAGTATAAAATTAACATTTAATATATATAGTCGCACTATTGCGATGTGGAAGCGCAGGGCAGCGGTGCACAAAGGGGATCCCACAGAATATATAAAAATATAGAATAAAACCAAAATTAAACACATATCACGATTTCCCCATAATAATCAATGACAGGCATGCTACACCATACTCATGGCGCAAGGGTTGCTAAGGGGCAGTGACAGTGTTATGCGCAGTAGCTAGGAATTAGTAGACAATGCCATGCAATTGAGAGGATTAATAGTGAATTGCAGATTCCCTACTGGTGTAAGGATGTGCATCACAGCGTAGCGTTATAACACCAAGGTGAGCCCTTGAGATAAAGATGACGTCAAGAGAGGGGTGTGTCGCCATTGCTGTAAGCACATTGGAGCATTGCTAAACCGGTCCGCACCTAGCTAGGCAAAGCTGCAGGATAGGGGTGTGTTGAATTGCCCATAGCTTTGCTTAGCTGAGATTACACAAGCTAACCGAGTATGCATGTGAACAGAGATGAAAACGCACGTAAACCCGGTAAACAGGTATGTGCGGCACGCATTGCAGCTGAAACAGCAAGGATATAGGAAAGAAATAAGGAAATGCTCCAGCAGTGAAATTGGAGTACAAATGACTAATTAACACCTAGGAGCCTACAGTGGGCCATTGACAACAGCTAACAAGGCTGCAAGCAGCTACCTGCAGAACAGGGAAGGGAAGCGGCTGTACTGCAAAGTAAACAGCAAAGTGTCAAAGCAGAACAAAGGTGATATGCAGTATATCAGCTACAAGGCACATTTCGCCATGACTGTGTAGGGAAAGTACAAAACAAGAAAGACGGCAGGTGGATGCATGCCTGATAATAGGAGGGGATCCAGGTCTAAATGTGAATTAAAGGGCAACAGATTAATCAAGGCAGGCAAGTAGATCTCCACAATAAAGGCCCCACACATGCAGTACTCATTGTAAAACCCATAATTAAGACATGCAGCAGCTGGAATAGCTCATACACACCCACTTACATCAGCAGCATCCATAGCACACTAGTATAAAGTGTGAAAGCACCTCACACACATTTGTGTATTCCCATACACTCTGCACCAGTGGTGTATGGAGACAGGGAACTTTTATTATGTACATGTTAGGGACTGCCATAGCTTTAATCCACCAGCATGTGTTGGAGACTGAAGGTGGTGTGGAAGATGATGCACATGACCACCACAGGCACCAGAGGAGGAGGATAGTGTTCAGACCCAGGGTAACCTACCAGGGGCTACATGATCTGGAGATAGCAGAGTGTTACAGGGTGGACAGGGACACCCTACAGCAACTTGTGGAGCTTTGCCGCCCACACCTCAGAGGCAGAACAAACAGAGGGGAACCCATCCCAGTGGATACAAAGGTATGTGTATGCCTGAGAATACTAGCTACAGGTACCTTTCAAAGACCAACTGGGGATATCATGAGTATCTCACAGGCATTAGCGTCCAGGGTACTACACCAGTTCCTGGATGTCATGTTACCACATGCCAATGAGCACATATACATCCCCCGAATGCAAGAGGAGTTGGCCAGCAATATGCATCTCTTCCACCATGTGGCAGAATACCTGGAGGTACTGGATGCAATAGACTGCACGCACATACACATCAAGTCACCACCTGGTGAGCAGGGTAGGCGCTATATAAACCACAAGGGATACCCCTCCATCAACTGCCAGGTCATGTGCAATGCCCAGGGCATTATCATGGATGTGTGTGCTGGCAGCCCTGGAAGCTATCATGACTCCCACATCTGGCATGCCTCACAGCTGTATCTGTTATTTGCCAGGGGGGACATCCCAAATGGCCACCTGGTGGGGGATGCTGGCTATGCACTGGAACCGTGGATGATGACTCCCATCAGAAATGCACACACACCCATGCAAAAATGCCATAATGAGGCACACGCACAAAACAGAATCATCATAGAGCATGTGTTTGGGATGCTGAAATCATGGTTCCGTTGCTTGGACATATCTGGTGGAGCTTTGCAGTACTCTCCAGGCACATGTGCCCACATCTTCATAGTGTGTGTCATGCTGCACAATATGGTCCTGTGGAAACAGCTGCAGCAGGGACAGAATGATGAAGGCCCTCACAGCCCACCACCATTGCCAAGGGCCCCGCAGGCACAGAGGTACTCAGACCACGAACACCCTGAGCCAGCCCCAGTAGGCAGATGGAGGTGTGCCCAGTATGCCATTGCCTTGGCAAAGAGGGAATGTATAGCACACACACTGACAGTGTAGGCACCTAGGGACTGACACCTTTCTTCACCTGCACACACAGTAAAAATAGATGGCACATGCACAAGACTACCTGTAAATTGTCATGTATAGGCAGTCTACTGTGTGCATCCAACATAGGCAGCCCTCAACTGTTGCACACACAGCAGCCATTGGCACAAGTTAAGTCAACACCTGAACAGTAAATTAAGCTATCAGCATATGCAGATACTGTATGTATAGATTCATAGGTAGGTACTTGGCCAACTGCCAGAGGTCATTTATAAGGCCAGCCAAAATGTGTCAGCTTTTGCCACCCCATTGATTCATTAACCATCCCTTTGTGGAGCAAAGCCAATGGTTAGATCCCTGGGGGGGTGCATCTACTGTTCCCCATCCACCCTTCAAGGTTTCTCTTGCAGAGTGTTAATGAGGGGCTCTGTATAATGTAGTTAGGGATGTTGTTCCAAAGTATGGGGAGTGTCTGTGACAGGAAGCTGTCCCTCTAGCATCCTCCAGTTATTGTTGTGGCAAGGTCAGCTCACTACAGTGTGTGGCTCACTGTGACATGGATTCCCATAGGTGGAGCATATCCATCAAGCCTGAGTTCGACATGGCTGTGTTGGCCAGCGGAGAACATATCTGGGTAAACGAGATGCCACTGAGTAAAGCAGGAGTTTATTCAGTCTGGCTGCAGAGGCCATATGTTGGAGGCCCGTATTCCCCTTGGTGAGGTACATTCGTGTACCCCCAGTTGTTGGACGTGTCCTCTGAGGTACATCCCACATGGGTTATTATACCCTATGATGGGAATGATGAGTGATGAGTAAAGGTGCACTATAACCCCAGTATGTCTAGATGGGAATCCCGTAGTAATCAGATGGCCAACATAGAAGGATGTCCTAATTACTGTGGAGATACTATTACCAAAGGGGAGATCACTATCTACCTTAGTCCCCAGATACTCTATTACCTCGTCTGTATTAAAGTTGCTGCCATTCATGTGTTAATATGTGGATGCCAATTCCACAAAGGAATGACCATGCAGTTAGTGGCACTTGGCTGGAGGCCATGTCGTTGGCACCCTGTGACATGACGTTCTCTGTGAGGCCCCTTGAGGGATGTCCGTGTCAGCTGGACTATCAATCATGGCTCCCAGTTTGCAGTCATTGCCAGACATGGTCTACCGTAGTCCACCTTTGTTTGCTTGTACATCTGAGACATATATGCCAAACAGTAGGGCTCCCAGGACTGAGACCTGTGGGACACCAGTCATGACTGTTCAAGAGTTGGACCTGGAGACCGCTAGTTGTACCATGTGGGTTCTGTGTGTAAGCCTGTTGGCAAGCCAACCTGTGATGTATAGGTGAATGCACAGGCTGGTGTGTTTATCAATAATACCTGAGTGGGGCATGGTGTCAAAAGCCTTGGTGAGGTCCAGGTAGTATGTGTGAACCACCTCCCCCATCTAACATCTTGGTGACTGTATGTAAGACGTCAAACAGGTTCAGTAGGCATGAACTACACTCATCCAAGCTGACCTGGGTTGGGTCACATGTTTGAAGATTACCAATGTCATTGTTAATGAGTGCCATGAGGATGCGAGCCATACCATTGCAGACCAGGCTAGTCAGGCTTATGGGGTGGTAGTTACCATGGTCAGTTGTGATTTCACCTCAATGGAGTGGAATAACTGTTGCCACGTGCCATTGTATAGGCATGTAGCCTGTGGAGAGGCTGAAGTAGGAATGCTTAATTAGGTGAGGGCAGGTTGTTTTGTACAGTTTGCAAGATGCAGTCTGGGTCAACATCTGCCTCCACTGATGCTGTGTTCTGCTGTTAGAGAGGGCCATTTCCACCTGTGTTTCTCTGATGGTTGGGATACTGTACCTTTCAGGTAGTGTTGTGGGCTCTTTAGGGGGTGAAGTATGCACCAAATGTATCTGCAAGGATGTTGGCAATATCAGTAGGGTCAGCATATTTTGTGCTATATTTCACCAGCACAGTGCAAATCTGTGTGTCACCACATAGATCCTTGACATAGCCAAAGAAGGCTTTGTGGTTATCTTTCGAATCCTTGCATATTCTCCTGCTGATGTTAGCCTTGGATAATGTCATGAAGGACCTATGTATCATACTAATAGTGGTCACGGATGTCTGCCCTTCGTGGGATTTGCTGTGTGTCTGGAACACTGTCCTACTTCTGTAGTATAGCCTGTTTATTGCAGAGGTCCACCAGACTGGTGTCCTTGTCTAGGAGTGAGTCTTGGTTTACCAGTGATGGCACTATCCATACATCCTTGCAGGTGCTTATAGACTGCATTTGTAAATCTGTCTGTATCTTAAGCAGTGTTTCCCTTTAGTGTGGGGGCTGTGAAACCCCGCACCACTGTCACTAATAGTGTAAATTTAGCTGTAGGAAAGGTATACACTGTGGTATCCATGGGTGGGGGAGATGCTAGGGTGTGGAAACAGTGAATAGTTCATGGTCAGATCTAACCAGTGACCGGTTAACCTCCGCTCTGGTGCACCTGTTGCCCATGTTGGTGATGACCACATCTAGTAGTTTCCATGCCACATTAGGGAGGTTACCACCTGATACAGGGCATATGAGGTGATACATTCCAGGAAGCGCTGGTCCTGGAAGTGAGTACTGAAGTATGTTTCCCAGTTAATGGTATGGTAGTTGACATCGACCAATGCCAGGGTGTGCGTTAGGACTGTCGTGTTCTCCACTGTCTCCAGGTAGGTGGAGTGGAGGTCCTGGGTCATGGGGGTGATCCATAGCAGGCCACATTCCACACTGCAGCCGTGGCTGATGTTAGTTGCACATGGATGATCACAGAGGTATCATGCTACCCCACTAACCTGGAGGTGTAGGTATCCCTGATGAATATGGATACAGCTCCTCCATGTCTGTCAGTCCACGTTCTGTGGCTGAAATGTGTGGTATGGGTTGTAGTTTGGTAGTGCTGGTGTGCTCTTAGGAGCCTTAAGACAGATTTCAGTTAATGCACAGATGTTGATGTTGTCCATCCTGAGGAGTGCTGTGAGTGCATGCATGTTGTGATCACAACCCCTGGTGTTGAGTAGCATAATCCTCAATGAATTTGCTATTGTGCTGTTTATGGAGCTGGTATTCACCTTCAGGACTCTCCTAAATAAGGCACCATGGGGGCGCCAATAGCCTTGGCCAGTATTCCAAAGCGTAAGGCTGACACATAGGCCGGTATGGTATCATTGCATGCATGTTCCCCATCTGGGCATGTTTTTCATCTCCCCTGTAGGTAACCTACTGGTAAGCAATAGAAAGCCTTAAACTTATACAAGCTTCTAGCTTCCAAGATAGGCTTTTGCGGTGACTAAGTACCAGTGTTCTGTATGTTCTTGCTGTACTCAACCGTTTCCTGACTACATGGTGAGTTCTCACTGTATATTGTGATCTGAAGGTCTGTTTATTCACATATTATGGCTGTGATGGCTTGCACATTAGAGGTTCACAGATAGCCTACTACCTATCAGCCCAAGGGCAATTAGAAGCATAGCAACAGTGTGTTGGCCTTCCCCGCACCACTGATGAAGTAACTGAGCCTCTGTCAAGCATAGCCAATGAAGCAATTCCAGGCAGAGTTGGTGGAAGCTGTAAAAAACTGGGGTTGTGGAGGGTGATAGGGGCACTTAGCAATCTAAAGAGGGCATGTTAATCTGGCAATTCAACACCATTCAATTCCTCCAACAGGCCTTGCAGCTATCAAACTGGACAGGCTCCCCCACCCCTTGGCTGTATGGTTCTGGGACACATGAATCCCAGGGGTGTATAGTCTGTTACCCATTCACACAACAAGGTTTCCCTTGAAGTGTGTCAGTGAGGGGCTATGCCTAATGTAGTTAGGAATGTAATGTATTGTCTCACAGTACATTTGTTATATGTTGTTATTTCAAGAGTACATGAAGCTCAGTGAGTTTGGGGGCTCCTGCCTTTTGCTTAGCCAACCTTACATATAGAAATCATCTAAATAGGAAATAGGCAGAAGCAACGTTAATGTCAACAGTGTAATGGTTACAACATCTGCATAATATCTGTGCATTCGAGGTTACAATCCCAATAATGGCAGGGGTTTATCATGAGTAAAAGTATACCTTAACCACAGCTTGCATATATAGGTAGTAATCGTCTGTATAATAAACATTCGAATCATCCATATAAACCCATGTGTGCAGGAGAGTACAGTCAACAGAGAATGTAATGTTATGTCAGCACATAGTGAGATGTTACGCCACTGACATGTATATATCTGGAGTAGTTAGCAGATGTGGCCATGTTTGCACGCACAGGTTATACATTACAAAGTTTGTTTAACTGTGTTTAACCGCTACTATAATATCACACAAACACTTTTAAGCATGCTTACAGCTGCTTAAATGAGCCTTATTCTGCAGTAAAAAACATTCGTAAAGCATCGCAGGTGTTGAACTCTGGACCATGCACACTATAGTCATTGGACGTACCACTAAGCCATCCAGGGTGTACACGTGTTTCATGGTCTTGAGACTACACCTTATACCATATGCATTTCACTGTAATGATCACAAATGGGACAGTGACTTTGTGTACATATGTACAGTACACTGCAATGTACTGTAGTTTGTGAACCAACACATTCCAGTCTACATATGTATTATTTTTACAAACTAATACGAAATATATATATATATATATATATATATATATATATATATATATATATATATATATATATAAGTGATGTCTGCACACACACACACACACACACACACACACACATATATATATATATATATAGATAGATATATAATATATATATATATATATATATATATATATATATATATATATATTATGTAGTTACATCAATAGCCATATATATATAAACATCTATGAACACACTTCGTGACACAGAAGCACTCCAAAGGAATTGGAGTGTACACAAAACACATGCAGTTCTGGTATTATAACAATTAATATTAACTTAATTCACCATAGAAGGGGTGGTTGTTGTGTATGTGAAGATTGGAGTGGGGGAGGAATGATAGGTAATGCAATCATGCATCAAGGATGGCCTGGGTCGAATGTCCAATAAGTGAACTGGTAGGGCATACATGGACTATGGGGACAATATAAAAAGGACACAAAGCAAGAACCTTACTCATTCATAATACACCCTGTCATGTCACATTGCAACACCTACTTTCACAAACATATGAACATTAACATGTATCAGACATATGTACACCAACTGACTGTCACATTTGCTTTCAGTAGTGAGGAATGGCTGTAGTACAATGTATATTCTAAACACCATAACATTCGTACATATCTCAGATGCCTTGGTGGTAAAGTCAGTGACTGTGATGTTCATGTTCCTGGGTTCAAGACCTGCAAGGGCTGTTAGGTTACTTTGAGGGCCAGAATAAGGGCTTTTGATGCAGGTGGATTAAAGCACTCTTAAGCAGCTTACCACGTGTTTATGTGACAGTATGCAGTGCTGAAACATGGTAAGCGGAGAAGCACTTCACGTTTGACCTTTGCTTAACATCACGCAGACCACGGGCAAACCTGCTCACAACTGCGTAAATGTGCGTTATTCACACTTTCCTTACCAGTGCCTACTCTGAGAGGTAAAATAATAATACCTTCCAGGAGTAGAACCTGTAACCATGTACTCCATCCTCAGAGTGACCTAACACTAAGCTACCTGAGATGTACCTATCCCAGTTGTGCATGCAGACAGATTAAAACACAAAAGAGAGGAATGTGTTGAAATGGGAAAACCTGCCATGTGCCCATTTAAAGGTGTATGCTTATATATATATATATATATATATATATATATATATATATATATATATATATATATATATATATATATTTATATATATATTTATATAGAGAGAGCGAGAGAGAGAGATACATAGAGACATGTCGATATATGCAGGTCTACATATATATGTAGATATATAGATAGGTTAAAAACATCTACACATCTATGGAGGTACAGATAAACGTATGCAATAATGTATATATCTATATACATGCCCAGAGCATATAGCCTACTAGATCACTATGACCATACATGCTATATTTGATATCCAACCCTGCAAATACCAACAGGCTAGCTATTGTCCCATGTGTTACACATGTGCAACACAGGCAATACATGGCAGGATACTACACAGCTGTACAGTGCCATGTAGATGTATATGGCAAAACACATACATGCTTGCTTGCAAGTCTGAAGGGTCACAGGTCATGCCCCTAACAGCTATGTATGACTATATATGTGGCATATACACAGCATTAAGGTTGATTGCATTAATGTGAACACATCCAGGCATGTGCTGATAGGTAAAGACACCACTACAAGCAAACAGACATGCCCACATCAAGACAACATCCACATGGTGTATGAGCAATGTCATCACATGACACACACATATATGGCGATAACATCACATCACTGGTAGGTGTCAAATGTGTGTGACCTATACATGTCAGTGGTGTTAGTGTCATGTAGATTTACAAAGATGTATTTGTAATCTTAATAAATGTAATACACATGTATGTTCAGCTGTACTGCTGTACTTCTCTGTGAGTTACTGTGACCTGTTTCAATCGTTATGTCTTCCAGGTATGCCATGTACCAGACTGCTGCCATACAGCCGCTTGGAGGATGAAGTCCTCATCCCATACCTCCTTGACAGCTACACAACACTCTTCGGCCATGTGCCACAGGATGCACAGCAGTGGGATGCTCTGTGGGAGGAACTCTGCAGGAGGATAAATGATGTTGGCGGTCACAATCACACCTATCAGCAGGTGCGCTGACACTGCACTGACCTGATAAGATGGGAAAAACAGCATGCTAATGCAATCGCCAGGGAACAAGGTGCAATAGGTGGGGGGGCCACTCACCCAGCCCCCACTCACATGTACTGAGGAGCTACTGGCCAACCTGAGGACACTTGCAGACTTACATCCACAAGCTTTAGCTGGTATTGTGGAGGTGGGTGTCTCTCAACCACTGAGCCTGGAGTTGCCTGGTAAGTCAATGCTGCACATAAAACACAACTATATATTACATAGTTACATCTGTTACTGTACAATATGTAACGTAGCATCATATGCAAGGCATGCATGCACACATGCCACATACTATAGTCTGCTACTCTATGTATGCACAGATGTGCATACTCCATAGTATAGTGTATTGTACTGGCTTATGTGCTAACATGGACATTGCATCCTGTAGCTATCACACAGCTGTGGTTAATGATCTTACTGCTGTGACACTCCTGTTTAGGTACCTCTGGCATTTTGCAGTGACAGCAGCCTGTGTCAGGTGAGATTTTTATTATTTACCAGGCTTGATAATGCATGGAACATATTAATAACATGATATCTGCCATAACACACGTACACATAATGTACTGTGGTCCTGTTAATGGACACTGATCAGACCTGCAATGCATCACACTGTTTACCTATATGAAACAATAGAAGACTATATGAAACACCTACACTAAACCTTCCAAACTGTCATTGCCAGATGTGTGGACAACAGTGAATACAATGGTGAAGGTGTGTTCCACTGTAGGGACAGGTACTACATATCAGCATTACACATGTTAGGAATATGAACAGTACTGTACAGAGAGCATATGTGTGCACACACACTAAATGTGTTGGAGCTGGAGTATGCCCAGTCCACAGGATACACCCTTGTGGAGTATACCCTTGCTATGAATGTCACACAATGTCATGTGCTATCAGACATGTCCATGACATGTAGTGGGCTGACTGCAACACTGCTCAACTATCCTGCAAAACATGTCTCACATCCCATACATACCACCCTTTGTTTGCATAATCCTGTGGGGCATAATACATCTATGGGTGTATATCATATGGGATAACACTGACATGTGAAATAAGATGGCCATCGCAACCATTGGACTGAACATGTGTACACATGGCCATGGAGGATGGCCAGAGACATGAAGCAACACACACACTAGACGTGATGTACATGTGTGTACACCCTGTTGTACATTGGCTCGATGCAATACAATTATGGCATTTGTGTAATGGTGATATCGCAGATGTGAAACACTAAACATCATACAGGCCTGTGCACAGCTTGTGTAGGCATAACATGTAACCACCACATAACATGTCTGGAACATCTGGAGTGTGTCACGTCATGGAAGCATTCACCTATACAGTATCCAAATACATACATGTGTTTTACAACATACACATACATCCACATCAAGCCACAGATACAGCAAATTCACCTTGCTGGTTTCAAAAATCACTGTCATGCCTGCTCCTCATGTGTGTGAGGTACACAGGTGGCATGTGGGACATAGAGTACTTGTAAGTTAGCCATGTGTGGGCATATTTGCCAGGTATCAGTAATATGGTTGCAGATGTGCAGGGGTGTCAGCTGTATACCCTTCTGTGACCTGTGTCACACATTCCACATTAGGGTTTATTGTGCATACACCTTGGTGACGTGGGTCACATTCCACATTAGATATGTATTGTATGTGAACATAGTCATGGCTATGAACTGTGTAAGTAGCTCCCACTGTATAGCAATTGTGAAGCCACATGATGCCCTGCAATGGCTATGCACATCAGCTCAATGTGCAGTATGTCCCTGCATATTTGTAGGGTGGACAGACAGCATTGCATCAGCTGAAGGCCCATGTTAGTATAACACATCCCTGCATTGGGACACCATTACTGCACTGTACATTGCTAAGGACACCATTGTGTTACACATGTATGCATGCCATTCAACAGGTCAGCAGAAGACATGTCATACTACATGTGATTGGCAAGATCATATGCCACACAGCAGGCCAGTGTACTGTAAACCTGTGCTGGTCTGTGGTACCATTGCAAAGTACGGACAGCCATGTCAAATATGTGTGTACAGCCACATGCACAATGTCTACATTCAGCTCAGGGGTAGGCGGAATAATGTTGAACAGACATGCACTGCTTTTGGGGAGATATGCAAGCTATGGCTCAGGATAACATAGTATGCAGTTGACATACCCTACAGCTCATGTCCTCACACATAGGGGTGGTGGCCAACACAGAGCATCAATGGCAGATGTACAAAGTTCAGCAATGGTCTGTCAACATGTGGTGTATGTTGCACACACCATGGCAGTGCAGGACAATGGTGCAAAGTGCATGCAATTGTGTTGCAGGTATGAGGCATAGGCTACTGAAGCAAATGGTGCAATACAGGTTGGTATGCTAACCACCACTATAGTTATGTAAGGTGCATGTAATCTGCTATAACACATGCATGCTGTTGTGTGCAACTTAGGGATGTATGATAACTACCACTATAATTGCCTAAGCTGAAACTATAATTGTCTAAGCTGAATGTCACCTGCCATATCAACTGCATGTAGTGTGTGTAAATGTCGTATTATGGCAGGAACTCCAAGGCTTAAAAACACTGGTAGCCTTGGAGTTCCTGCCATAATACGACATTTACGGATTTTGTTATTTGACTTTTGCTGCTTTTCTGCATGAAGTGTGTGTGTCTGTGTGCATCAGTGTGTGTCTGTGTGTGTCTGTGTGCATCTGTGTGTGTCTGTGTCTATCTGTCTGTGTGTGTGTGTCTATCTGTCGGTATGCGTGCGTGTGTGTGTGTGTGTGTGTGTGTGTGTGTGTGTGTGTGTGTGTGTGTGTGTGTGTGTGTGCATGTCTGGTATAACTTATAATGTACAGTTCTTGTCTTCCCTCACAGGTGTTGATGTAGGTCTGTTGCCCTCCTGCAGTCCACCTGATGTTAGTGTCCCCACAGACTCTAGCAGTGATGATGATAGTATGATTGAGGCACAGGCAGGGTTGTCAGGGGCTGAATCTGTGCCATTGGTTGCCATTCCGCCTATCTCCCCCTCATCCTCGCACACAGTTCCCTTGCCTGCACATACCCCATCACCACCGGCCATAGAGGAGGGACAGTTAGTGGGTGGTAGCATGGAATAGGGAAGTGTGGTGACTATGGAAGTTGTGTCTGCACATCATGATCCCAGTCAACAGACTGGTGATGTCCCACACAGGCATGTGCCCAGCGCTGCTTGTAGGAGGACCACTGGCCAACATGCCCTTACGAGACCAAGCACATCAGCTGAAGTCACCACATGCATGTTTCGGGCTGTAATGGAGGCACAGGTACGTGCTGAATGGCACAACAGAGAAGGTCTTAGGCATCAGAGGGCTGCTGTCTGTTTATTAGCTGACAACATCCAGGCACTTGCAAATGCTCACCATCATCTTGCAGATGTTTTGGATAGACGATTGGGTGACATGGTGGGAGTCCTTGACTGTGGCATGTCAATCCTCGAGCGTGGAATGTCTGTGCTGGAACATCTGGTGGGAGTGAGGCGTCAGGCACGTGGACGTAGGTCAGCTACATCACCTGTTGAAGGTCTATGTGAACATGCGACTGTACATGCCCACTCCCATAGTGGCAGTAGCAGCAGCAGTACAGCTGGTGCTGTGCAGTCCACACCAGGACACAGCAGGCCACGTGCACGTGATTCTGGATGGTCCCAACAGGGACATGAATCCAGTGGACGTGTCATCAGATGGTACCCAATCTGGACCTCTGCCTGGTAGTGCCCATGCAACCCCTGGCAGATGCAGGTCACGTGGTCGTGGCTGGACACCGTGAGCTGTGAAATCTGCCTTATACAGTCTGCAGCTGTCAGTATTACCCCTGTGTAGGCCAGCCACATGCCAAACCTGTGTGCATGCATGCACACACACTGGAAATAAATGTAGGGCATCTCAATACACACACGCATAACTTCCACACACTCCCAATGATATCACATACCCTAACACACATGCATGATGTCATCCAATGGCACAGCCTGGGCCTCTGGCAAACATTATCACCCTGTGCATATGATGATGCCTGTGCCACATCCCTGTCATCCACACCATCAATTCAAGGACATGTTCATATGGTCTGATGCACATGGTGAACATACTAGGTAGACAATTGTAGATTAATATTGTTGAGTAGTGTTGACAGGCAGTAGACATACCATGTATTGCAGTTGTAGAATGCGTTTTGTACGTTTGACAGTATGTATCATGTGTAACAACACTAACAGCAAGTTGATCCTGACGTTCTGCCTTCCTCTTTCAGGTGTAGTGGCATGTGCTGGGGGATGTTGGTGTTTGCAGGAGTCCCATATGTACATGTTGACTACCCACAGGTCAGTATGACAATACCTGCATGCACATTGTAGATTCCACATCACAATTATATTCTCCCATGTATCAATTATGTTTACTGTTCTAATGATTCAAGAGCATGATAGCTGTGTAGTAAGCTGCTGTATTCAGAGACGTCGCATCCATAGTGGGTGACATCACAGGTATAGTTACCTGGAGCACGGAGTGGGTAATAGAGTGGTATGCTGGAAGACAAGGGTAAAGGCCAGTGGAAATAATGGATTCTCATTGGGAAGCAGTAATACCCACTGCCATGACAGCATGCAAACACAGACACACCCACACAATCAGGGATTCACAGACATAGTAACACACACTCTGACACACACACACACAGTTGCCAGTGTTCGGATGAGAACCCCTGACTATGTGCATATCATCATTATAGTACTACGCAATTACAAGATGCACCACAAAGATTACACATGTACAGGTAGTTGAAATGGCCTAAGATCGAGGACATCGACAGGGATACTACAGTGCAGTGAGTGCATGTGGGGAGGGGGGTCCATCAGTAGGCTATGTAACAACAGGTCGCACCACAGGGTGTACATGTTAACAGGTGGTTAGTATGCCCATCTACAATTGATGATATCTACAGGCATGCCAGATTGATTTGAGCGGATGGGGAGAGGGGGCATTAACATTTCACTATGGTAAAATACAGCCTCACTCCAGGAACTGGACAGCCATACACATGGACAGCCATACACACACACACACACACTCACACATACACACACACACACACACACACACACACACACACACACACACACACACACACACACACACACACACTGGCATTCACAGAGATATACACCTATGTCTCACACATACAGACACTTTACATGTGTGAGGTTTAACCACCTGCCTATGCCTTTCTTTCTACACTTCACTCTTTACTGGTGTCAACAACAGTGTTCAGGAGAGTGATAACATATGGGATGTATTCCCAACCATACATGGCATATATGGACACACACCCACACATGCCGGTACTGTGAATCAAACACCAGCCTATCTCATGATAGGTACTACAGAAGTACAGCACTATCGCATCCAGTACAATGCTTACTGAATCTTTCCTTTGACAACTGTGCTGATATATGCACAATATATGCACAGGGGCGGTGTTACTGTTACAGGTGTCATGAGGTTTGCCTTCAGTGTCACCCTTACAGCATTCTACATTGTCTGTCTTCCACTTCAGTTAACAAAACCTGAACTTAGCAGGTACACGGGTTATCATAGAACTGGTTGTAACACACCAGTGAGCTGTCCTCAGTAATCATTCATCTGCAAAGAAGCCCACCACTTAGTAGTCATGTCCAAACATCTATCCATGCCTCATGTACGGCTCAATGTACTTAAATTATATCACCATATACAGTTGGCAATGTTGAGGCTGTATTGCAATGGCATGATGTACTAAGACAACAGTCACCTTCAGACATCAGACACTGCACACACATGGAATCTACACAAACAGCAATACATGTACACAAATGTGGTCTACATCAGTACGTGCACTAGCAGGTCAAGAAGATACATTCCACACCTTCCCCATGCCATATGTGAAACAAAGCCGAGCATTACACCATAATGGATGTTGTATTCATATACTGGCAGGACACCACCACTTTCACTGAGTAGCCAAGTGTACATATATTATAACAGCACATATCAGCGTGACACACACAGCAGTATTCCATGTCATGCTCCTACAAACTGTTACTTGACAGTGCCATGGTGAAGCCAGGGCTCTGTAATGGGAACAGTGGGCACATCATATTTGCCACAGACACCTCATGTGTACTAGATGAGTGCCAGCAATGTGCTCTGTTAGAGCTAGGCAGTGCACTCATTCAAGCATGTGCGAGGTCTGTGGCTTGTAAACATCTCACCCCAGCATGTACTGGCTATTGTGGTACTAAGGCTAATGTCCAGACAGCACACAGCATGCATGGCTTGCAATTGTTGATATGGGGTATATGTAGGAGCTGTGGCCACACATGGCTGTACATGTCATGAACATATCACCTGTGACTACTCAGGAACATACAGAGCAGAGCTGGATTTCCCTGAGTCTGTCAATACAGGCCTTGTGTAGGTCCTATGGTCCTGTTATTTGGGCATGTTTGTA
>NC_056726.1:1766320519-1766354576 GCF_019279795.1 Protopterus annectens | reverse complement strand
CAATTACATGGCAAGTGTATGCAATGGTTTTAAAGACCATCTGTGATTTTGCCCCCTGGTAGCCTTTTACTTCAAAGTATTACATAGTTAGGAATGGTAAAGAATACACAGTCAAGCACGACTACAGTTGGGTATGTTATATTCCTGTGCCACTGTCGAGCAGTGACACAGAAGTGCTCGCTGGGGTGTAGGTCCATACCCATCATTTCCTCACCCTAACTCCACAATCTCTGGGTTAGATTACATTAGCCATCATTCCCCACCCCAAGCTCCACATACACAACAACCATCCCTTCTCTGGTGAACTGCTTATGATTTAAATGTTATAACACAAGAGATGCCTCTGTTTTGTGTACATGTCAGTTCCTTTGGAACCATTCTGTGTCAGAAAGGGTGTTCAGACATGTGTATATATATATATATATATATATATATATATATATATATATATATATATATATATATATATATATATATATATATATATATATATATATGTACACACACACACACACACACATATATATATATATATATATATATATATATATATATATATATATGCATGTAGTTATGACAGTTGTACAGATGTAGACTTGTCTTTGTTGTTTCACAGAGTACAGTACATTCAAGGGTACTGTACGTATGTACACAAAGGGACTATCCCATTTGTTTTCAGTACTGTGGAATACCTGTAGTAGGATGTGCATTATAGACTCCATGTAGCATGTGTGCAACCAAAATGGCTTAGTGGCCCATTCAGTGACCTCAGTGTGCATGGTCCAGGGTTCAAGACCTGCAAGCCTTGTTGATACTGTCAATTGGGACAGCATAAGACACTTTTAAGCAGGTGTAAATGTGTTTTCATGACAGTGAGCAGCGGGTACACACAGGTAACAGACATGTACAACCTGCAGTACACTTGGAATGCCCTTCTTTGGCAATCCTGCTGATGTCACCCACCTACAAATACACTTCTGGGACTGTTGCAACCCAGTAATCTCCATGACGTGCGCTGTAACTGCATAATGCTGTAGTGTGTTAAACTAATTTCATAGGTGTTCTAATCCTAGACCGTTCAACTGTGTGTGTGTGTCTGTCTGCCTGTCTGTGAAAGAAACAATGCTTTTAGAGTATGCACAATGTTTACAACCCACATGACCACCTTTGGCAATCCTGCTGATGTCATCCACCTAGAAATACACCTCTAGGACTGCTGTAACCCTGTATTCTCCGTAGCACGTGCTTGAACTGTGTACTGCTGTAGTGTGATAAACTACTTAGGTAGGGATTCCATTTCAAGAGAAACCAACTGTGTGTGTGTGTGTGTGTGTGTGTGTGTGTGTGTGTGTGTATGTCTCTGTCTGTCTGAGACAAAAACAATGCTTTTTAGAGTATGCACACTCTTTACAATTCACATGACCACCTTTGGCAATCCTGCTGATGTCACCCACATAGGAATACACCTCTAGGACTGCTGTAATCCAGTATTCTCTGTAGCACGTACTTGAACTGCATACTGCTGTAGTGTGATAAACTACTTAGGTAGGGATTCCATTCCAAGAGAAACCAACTGTCTGTATGTGTGTGTCTCTGTCTGCCTGAGACAAAAACAATGCTTTTTAAAGTATGCACACTCTTTACAATTCACATGACCACCTTTGGCAATCCTGCTGATGTCACCCACATAGGAATACACCCCTAGGACTACTGTAATCCAGTATTCTCCATAGCGCTTGCTGTAGTGTGATAAACTAGCTAGGTAGGGGTTCTATTCCAAGAGAGACCACGTGTGTGTGCGTGTGTGTGTGTCTCTGTCTGCCTTAGACAGGAACAATGCTTTTTAGAGTATGCACACTCATTACAATTCACATGACCATCTTTGGCAATCCTGCTGATGTCACCCAACTAGGAATACACCTCTAGGAGTACTATAACCCAGTATTCTCCGTAGCACATGCTGTAACTGCGTATTGCTATAGTGTGATAAGCTAGTTAAGTAGGGGTTCTATTCCACGAGAGACCAACTGTGTGTGTGTCTCTATTTGTCTGAGAAAGGAACAATGCATTTTAGAGAATGCACACTATTTACAATTCACATGATCACCTTTGGCAATCCTGCTGATGTTTCCCACCTAGGAATACACCTCTAGGAGTGCTGTAACCCAGTATTCTCTGTAGCCCGTGCTTGAAATGTGTACTGCTGTAGTGTGATAAACTACTTAGGTAGGGATTCCATTCAAAGAGAAACCAGCTATGTGTGTGTGTGTCTCTATCTGCCTGAGACAAAAACAGTGCTTTTTAGAGTATGCACACTCTTTACAATTCACATGACCACCTTTGTCAATCCTGCTGATGTCACCCACATAGGAATACACCTCTAGGACTGCTGTAATCCAGTATTCTCCGCAGCACGTACTTGAACTGTGTACTGCTGTAGTGTGATAAACTACTTAGGTAGGGATTCCATTCCAAGAGAAACCAACTGTGTGTGTGTCTCTGTCTGCCTGAGACAAAAACAATGCTTTTTAAAGTATGCACACTCTTTACAATTCACATGACCACCTTTGGCAATCCGGCTGATGTCACCCACATAGGAATACACCCCCTAGGACTGCTGTAATCCAGTATTCACCTTAGCGCTTGCTGTAGTGTGATAAACTAGCTAGGTAGAGGTTCTATTCCAAGAGAGACCACGTGTGTGTGCATCGTGTGTGTGTGTCTCTGTCTGCCTTAGACAGGAACAATGCTTTTTAGAGTATGCACACTCTTTACAATTCACATGACCATCTTTGGCAATCCTGCTGATGTCACCCAACTAGGAATACACCTCTAGGAGTGCTGTAATCCAGTATTCTCCGTAGCACATGCTGTAACTGCGTATTGCTGTAGTGTGATAAACTAGTTAAGTAGGGGTTCTATTCCAAGAGAGACCAACTTTGTGTGTGTCTCTATTTGTCTGAGAAAGGAACAATGCATTTTAGAGAATGCACACTATTTACAATTCACATGACCACCTTTGGCAATTCTGCTGATGTCACCCACCTAGGAATACACCTCTAGGAGTGCTGTAACCCAGTATTCTCCATAGTGTGTGCTGTAACTGGGTATTGCTGTAGTGTGATAAAGTTTAATAAACTAGTGAGGAAGGGGTTCTATTTCAATAGAGACAAACTGTGTGTGTCTCTCTGTCTGCCTGAAATTGGAACAATGCTTTTTAGAGTATGCACACTCTTTACAATTCACATGATCACCTTTGGCAATCCTGCTGATGTCACCCACCTAGACATACACCTCTGCGACTGCTGTACCCAGTAATCTCTGCAGTGCGTGCTGTAACTACGTAATGCTGCAGTATGATACACTAGTTAGGTAGGGGTTCTATTCCAAGATAGGACAGGTGTGTGTTTGACTGTCAGAACCTGTGTGGAGGTGGCTGTGAGTGTCTAACCACTGGACATGTTGGAGAGCGGATTTTGTAGTTTTCCTATATGGTGCCCATCTTATATGTCACAATGTCCACCTCACGAGGAGTACAGACGTCAGTCAGCCAAGGGACTGTGTTGGCAAGCCATACCCCTACATCTGGCAAAAGGCCTGGTGAACAAAGTATGCAACCCTACTATTACCCGGAATACGTCCTGAACCCATGTGTCATACACAAACACACTTGCCTAGAATATCCCGGTATGTTGCTAGTACCTTGCACATTGGTGACAGATAATAGGCATGGTGTGATTGCAGTTGGCTGCAGAGGGCATGGCACCCTGTACAGCAGTACAATAGGCACATAATTGTGGACAATGTGCCTTCACTATGTTCCCCACTGGATGCCTGCAACATATGTGGTGCCATCAAACGTGATCCACAGAGGCCATACAATGCCTTACACATGTGCCCTGTATGGACTGATGCCACTGACACCAGGGAATACCTGTATCATGCTATCAATGCAGGTGCAGGGTCAACCTGCTGACTATAAGCAGGTTCTGCCACACCAGACCAGTATTGGCATATCGGAGGATAACAGTCTGTGTACACAACATGTGCCAGCCAAACCAGGTACACCTGTACATGTCACTGTACATTACTGTGGGACATGCACATCCCAGGCAATGTCCATGTCAAGGACTATCAAACACATACATGGCATGCATTGCAAAGCTATGGCCATACACAATGGTAACCAGGATGTCAGGACAGTTCATACAATACGCATCTGTTTGGGACATTGCAGACACTACAACCCTGTACCACACTGCACACCATTGTTGGGTGGCATGATGCCAAGGATTACCCCTCACCCAGCCTTGTACAGCCATCTTGCACAGTCAACCACTACACACCCATGAAGCAATGCACACATGCATGCCAGTATTGGCACCTTGTGTCTGCATGTGGGGTATGATGCTCACAACCACAGACACTTCCAATATAACTCCCATTGGCTTTACTGACAGATGTCAAACAGGTTCACATGCCCTTGCCCATAGAACCTCCGGATATCCCCTGTGGTGCATGTAGTACCTGTGCATTACTGCAGTGTGGCTTGGGAGTGTATCTGTGGTCCTGACAAAGAGTGTCAATGTGAGTACATTAGAGAGTGTGGTTGTGTTGACAATGACATCTGTTCATGTGGGCAGCCATGTGTGCTACACCTAATGTATGTCTACTATATCTCTGCTGCAGATGTCACTCACCAACACACATATATATTCTTACAGCACACCAGCATGTCAGCTTTGTGGCACATGGAGTAACTGCATGCACTTGTAATAGTAATGACTAATCAGTCAGGGGTTTGAACCCCTGTACTGGTAGGTGTGTGACAGATGATGCTTAGGTTTTATTCGCCAAGCCCTTCTCTGATGTACTTTGCCTCTGTCTGTCCCTCTCACACACTCTCTGGTGGATGTAGAGGTGTACACCTGTTCAGCAGCAGCTTGTGTATTGTAAGTGATGGTCATGATCAGGTGATGGCCTCTGCACCTATTGCAGTCCTCCTCTAGCTGATTGCATGTGGAACAGCTGTGATGATGTTCCCATAGCCATTCACATGAAAAACACAGTACAATATCTAGGAACATCATGTTGGTGTTTGCCCATGACAGTCGTTGTGAGTGGTACCTGGATCTGGTGTTTGGTAAACTGCATCACAGTTGATATCTGGATGTTTCTCAAACAACATACACAGTGGGGAATAGCCTAAAGACAGGAAGGTGATGTGCCAGACATGACTACAGCATGTAAGCGTAGCTATGCTTCATTGAGACTACTGCCTGTTTAACAAGTTGTGTGTGGTAATGGCTATTCTGCATGTTTTAAAACTGACAAGACAGTACTCTGTTTTTGAGGGACCCCCGTCTGTAGGGCCATCTGTGGACTGGTCAGTGTGTGGAACCATTTGTTTCCTGTGTTACTCACTGAACACACATATGTGAACAGCAGGAGCATAGTGTGAGGATTGCAGCCAGTACATGGTGATAGTGATGAGTTACTGCCATCACATCCCTGACTGGACATATGTCACATGAAATAGTGGTATGACAGACACTGTCTGGGGTTCTCACTGACATGCCAATAATGGGCCACTGTTCATAGCTGCAGTCACAAGTCTTCTACACTTTGTACAGATGTCATGCAGTATATATACATGTGCTGTGCTCCCTCTGCAAATGCATACCATCTGTTGTGTTGGGTTGATAGTCATATCTATGCATGCTGTTGTAAGTAATTCTGAATGCTGTTGACTATTACTAAGCCATATCTGTGTTTAAACTGCAACACTGTAGGCTGTATGGGTTTGGAGCCCCTGGCAGAACCTCCTGTCCCACTTCAGCTGGCCATGGCACCGGGCACCAGCACATCTAGAGCCCGGCCTTGGACCTCCACCCCTGTTGTCTCTGCACCACCTTCTGGTGGTACCGCCACTGAGGATGGGGCTTGTCCCCCCCTGAGCGCAGGTCCAGACAGGAACATGTCCGCTGTCGTACAGTCCCATCCGTGGTGCGTAGGGGGCTCAATAAGGGGTTTTGAGGCCAGATACACCAGCTCAAGGGCAGAGTGTCACATTTTCAGAGTGACGCTGCCCCTTCTAGACAGCTTCCAGCACTGCCACCTTTGCAGCTGTTTTGGTACAGTGGTGGCTGCCCATAGCTGGGGACCTCCATCCCACTGTTTCCATCTGGGGGCTCATGGGCTTGAGAATGCTGAACACCCCTCCCCGTCCAATGTGTATCCCCCCACATGTGTCATATACTGACCCTGTATGCTTTGTCTGTCATCCTACACTACCTATTCTCCACGAGCATACCTACACTCCTTCCCCCACATCCCACTCTCACCCTACAGAAACAAAAGTCCAATCGGTTCCTAGAACAACATTTGCCCCATACATAGCTGTCCATTTCACACACGTGTCCACTGGACACATGTAACCCTTTTAATATGCATCACAAAATACTCCAGTTGTCCTCACCCCTGTCTCTCAGGCACACGATCCTAGGATACACATGACTCCTAAATGTTCCAGTTACACGTTACACACAACACTACTGGTCCCTCTACGGTTACCCCATTTACCTTTATCATGATGATGATGTCGCACACAGCACCTTGCAAGAGTACTGTTCTCACATAATGACTGGACAGGAACTGTTGTGTCAATGTAAATAACATGCATAGAGTGATGTATATGGCCAATGTACAAATGTTTGCGTGTATGACTGACACATGTCTGTCAGAGGGAGATTTGATATTATATAGGACAACACCACTACGTAATACAGGTATTGCCGGTGTTTCCCTTTTCATTCCTTTGTAATGCTTTGTTGTCACATAGGATGTTCCTGATATATCTATTTATATGTATGTATCTATATGCTGGACATAAACACTCACACATACATCTACATGATGGAATAAATTTCCTATACTGTTGAATGACTGCGCTGGATGATATGTTTGTGATAAGGTCCAATGTCTTTATATCTGCCATGGCTTAGTGACAAATCACAATATCTGTGTGTGTAGGGTCCTGGTTTTGAGCCTTGAAGAGGCCATTTATTTTGTTGCTGGGCAGAACAAGGCCATTGGATACAGTGTGATTAAGACACATTAAAGCAGTTGTGAGCAGGTGTGCGCGGGTTTGTGGGGTGCTAAGAAATGATACCTCTGGTTACAGTTTTTTATACTCAGTTAGCCTCTACATTGCTTTACCAGTGTAATACTCGCATACTGGTGGCCAAACAGGCTTAAACCCACTTGCTCCCGCACTTGCTAATGCACTGCATTTGGTGTTTGCATCTCACACTCACGCCCCTGCGTGGGAGTGAAGACTATGATATTACCTTGTGATGCCTATTACATTGGATTACATGTCTACGGTATCGGGAATGGCTGTCCATTAGGCGACAGCATGCCATTCAACTGTACGAAATCCGTGGCCTGTTCAGAGTTTGAGTCATATTATTGGTGTGTTCATCTTACAATCTGCACCCATCTGGCTAATACATGGTAACTGACACTCTTCAATACAAACAAGTAATTGAGTTTTGGAACCCACATCCTTCAGCCGAGTCATGCTACTGCATACCTAATATTCTATCATCTTTCTAAGGTTGTCAGTGGAATATGTGCTTTCTGTCCCTATCATACCTCTCATATGATTGGGGAAAAATACAAACTAAATCACGGACATGATATAACAACATCAGGGACACATTTAAATTATTGGTGCTATTAACCTGGCACATTGACAGACTCAGAGCATATGAATTCATACACATTTTCTGAGGTAAATGATGTTTATAACTCTTAACTGTTGTCATTATTCATTACGTGTAATTCACCACCTTTCCTCCAAATGTCACTAGTTTTAGGAGGGATTAAGTGGGGCAGAGGTAGAAACCGAGTCGGAATCAGGGACGTCCCTGGAAATCAGGGACAGCTAAGAGGTATGGTCCCTATTTGTTCCCCCCAATGGTTTATGTCCTGTCCAGTGGATGTGCTCTTAGGGGTTGAGAGGTATGGGTATCAGCTATGCCCATTTTGGAATATTACTTACATCCCCTGGGCGGTCTTAATATGACTGCGCTAGCCAACACCTGCATGCCTAGGCCCATAATTGCATACCCATAGTTCCCCCACTTGCCACTCCTCTACAGCACTCATCTTTACTGTTGGTGCAAGTGGGGTATAACACACCACAATACACTGCCCACTCCCCATGTCGGGACACATGCGTACGTTGTGTCGACCCATGGGTTATCAGGCTTGTACAACCTACTGGTCCATGTACATCTACAGCCTGGTTTGATAAGTCATTACTTGGACTGCCTCCATCATTAATTTTTGGTGTCCCACAAGGGACATCGATGTCTATGTTTCAAGATTAGACCTGGCAGGTCTCTCCCACTGGTAGTATCCTGCCAGTGGTCTGGGAAGCGGTGGTGTGTTTACTTCTATTGTGTGTCTACATGTCTCATTGACCTAGCTGGGGGAGTGGGGGGTTGATGCGACATGTTAAACGTTTGTTTAATGGATCCCTTACCCCCATATGCACGGCCTGTGAACATATGTTACTCATAACTGCTGTATCATATCCTACCTATATAAATGTGTATGTTTACAGTCATATATATATATATATATATATATATATATATATATATATATATATATATATATAGATAGATATTTGCATTACTATATTCAAATATATCTGCATATGTATGCATACATGTATATTTATATTTTGCTGTATATATATATATATATATATATATATATATATATATATATATATATCTCACAACATATGGGTCTATGGGTGTCTGCATATGTATATATTTATATGTGGGTATGTATCTGTATTCTGTCTACATCTGGTTATTCCATCCTTGCCATATAGATTACACTTTTCTGCAGTGGGACTCATAGTGGGTGTGGCCGCTTGTTGTGCGACACCTTTGCCCAATGACCACATTCGCTTACATCCCTAGGGCTGTGCATATAGGCCCACATCAGCCAACACCTGCACACCTAGACCCATAAGTAGCTACCCATAGTTCCCCCACCTGCACCTCTTCAACAGCACCCATCCTTGCTCTGGCTCCTGGTCTGTTCTGGACTCACCACTATACGCTGCCCACTTTCCACTTCATGGGACCCATTTCATACAATTGTCTCAGTCCATGGGTCATCACGGTTTCCCACCCTTGTATTCCAAGTATGTATACACCCCAGCCAGAATGGTCGGTCTATCACCTTCTTTTGGTCTTGGCAATTATTGGGGTGTCCCGCAAGGGAAGCTCAAGTCTGTGTTCCAAGATTAAACTTCACGGGTGCACTGTGTACCTCCCCTGGTTGTATCCTGCCTGTGGTCTGGAGAGCAGTGGACTTTTTACATTGTTTGTGTGTATGTTTCCATGTCCGGCTAGGGCGGTGGAAAGTCATGCTACATGTTTCATGTTTCTTGCTTGGGCTCCTCCCTTCCATTCGCATAGCCTGTGAACATATGTCATTCATGTGTGCTGTTTCCTATATATATATATATATATATATATATATATATATATATATATATATATGTATGTGTAGATATATATATATATATGTGTGTGTGTGTGTGTGTGTGTGTGTGTGTGTGTGTGTGTGTGTGTGTGTGTGTGTGTGTGTACATATATATATATATATATATATATATATATATATATATATATATATATGTGTGTGTGTGTGTGTGTGTGTGTGTGTGTGTGTATGTAAAGCAATACATACCCCGAGCAGTAGCACTTACACATGCTTACTGGTGTTTATATATGCTTGACCTGCTTACCAGTGCCTTATTCATTATGACACTGACACTTCACTCCAGTTAACTTTTAATTGATATTTTGCAGGTTATACAGTGGACAGATGTCACAGTATGTTCATGTACAGATTACCGAAGGTAAATTGTATGTGATACAGTGGGATTCGGTATGGGAATGTCTGTTTGTTAGGGGGTTTCTCTAACCAATACACTATTGCTGTGCTGCTTCATTTGCATATATACCCATACACCCATCGCTCCTGGTTCCCCAAACACACACCTCAATGCCTCCCTAATACTGCAGTCATCCATTCTCCAGTCGGATTTGCGGTGTATCCACACTACTACACATTGGCCACTCCCTACTCTAATAGACCCATCCCATTGGTTGACTCACTCCACGTATCCTCAGAACTCCCAGATGTTTAGTCCACAAACATTGGTGACATGAGCGACCAAAAGAATACTATTTGCAATTTTTGGGTTGTCCCGCATGAGACACACATGTGTTTATGTCAAGATTAGACTCTATACTTAATTACATCCTTACTCCCATTAACATGACACTACAATAAATTAATATGTATGACTATGTGGTAACGCACATGTCACACATGAAAGCCTAATTATGTATGTGTTCTGTGTATTTTCTTTACTAATAGACCGGTTTAGTAATTGGCATTGCCGTAGCAGGCAGATCACAGGAATGATTCCATGTGTGGGAAAGTCCTCACATTTGATTATTTTCAGCACAGCACTGACTTCGGACATTGTACACACTTCTGCGTTTTTATTATTCTATCTACTGTCGAGGTTTATAAGGGCACATTCATTTTATTTATGTCTGCAAATGAATGAATGTGTTACAGAGAATGTACTTCTACATATTGATGTCTGCATGTGTGTTTGCATATATACTTATAATGAACTCACTGACCTCCACGGGGTGGTCCAGTTAGAACCAGCCCATCCAACCCTGGCACGCCTGGTTCCATAATTTCATACCCATAGTTCCTCCACCCCACCCGTGTTCAAAATACACCCATACCATCCATTGTCCAGTTGTTATCGCACCCATGACACACCTCCACACATTGCCCTCTACCGAGCGTTAGGGGCCCTAAACGTATGTTGTCTTCCCGCCTTACTGAACTAGAATAGTCCAGTCTTCAGAGTTTGCTGATCTCTGGGCTTTGGCTTGGTTCCTGTGCTATTCCATATCCTTATTTGGATAAAAGGAAGCGTCTTTGTTCACCAGTGGGAGTGGGGAGCACTGAGCAGCCTATTTGTCCCTAGAGGAGTGGTTCCAGCCAGAAACTTGTAGTCTATTGGCCATTTTGGGTCAATTCCTAGCTCTTTTCAGCCCCCTGTAATAAAGCCTGCTTTAGCGCGCTTTTTCGCTTGTATTCAACTCAACACAGCTCCTCGTGGTGTCCTGCAGAGTTCTACAAGCAGCAGAGAGCAAAAGACTGACTTTTTCCTGATTTAAGTATTTTTTTCTGGCTTTTTGATTATTTACTGCTTAGCGACTGCTTTTTCGCCTGTTCATACAGCTCTGCATTCTATTTAAACTGTTTTTTGTGTTGATTAACTGTTTTGCACTTTTAAAAAAAGTTATTTGTTGCTTAATTTTACCTGTAGGCTAACACACTCAAGCGCTAGCCGTTTAAAAGCATTTATAGCATTTACTGTCTGTTTTTCTTCTGTTTTCTGCAAAAAAGAAAAAACAAAAAAAATCTTGTTTTCCCGCCTTACTGAACTAGAATAGTCCAGTCTTCAGAGTTTGCTGACCTCTGGGCTTTGTCTTGGTTCCTGTGCTATTCCATATCCTTATTTGGATAAAGGAAGCGTCTTTGTTCACCAGTGGGAGTGGGGAGCACTGAGCGGCCTGTTTGTCCCTAGAGGAGTGGTTCCAGCCAGAAACTGGTAGTCTATTGGCCATTTTAGGTCAATTCCTTGCTCTTTTCAGCCCCCTGTAATAAAGCCCGCTTTAGCGCTTGTATTCAACTCAGCACAGCTCCTCGTGGTGTCCTGCAGAGTTCTACAAGCAGCAGAGAGCAAAAGAGTGACTTTTTCCTGATTTAAGTATTTTTTTCTGGCTTTTTGATTATTTACTGCTTAGCGACTGCATTTTCGCCTGTTTATACAGCTCTCGCCTGTTTATACAGCTCTGCATTCTATTTAAACTGTTTTTGTGTTGATTAACTGTTTTGCACTTTTTAAAAAGTTATTTGTTGTTTAATTTTACCTGTAGGCTAACACACTCAAGTGCGCTAGCCGTTTAAAAGCATTTATAGCATTTACTGTCTGTTTTTCCTCTGTTTTCTGCAAAAAAAAAAAAAATCTTGTTTTCCCGCCTTACTGAACTAGAATAGTCCAGTCTTCAGAGTTTGCTGATCTCTGGGCTTTGGCTTGGTTCCTGTGCTATTCCATATCCTTATTTTGATAAAGGGAAGCTTCTTTGTTCACCAGTGGGAGTGGGGAGCACTGAGCAGCCTATTTGTCCCTAGAGCAGTGGTTCCAGCCAGAAACTTGTAGTCTATTGGCCATTTTGGGTCAATTCCTAGCTCTTTTCAACCCCTGCTATAAAGCCCGCTTTAGCTGGCCGCGTGATTTAGCGGAGTTGCCCATAGAGCACCATCGGGGCGCCGGTTAAACAAGGTTAAACTATTTCTGGCTCCGTAAAGTCTGCTTTTCAATTTTTCCCTTAGAACTTCTCTACTTGCAATCTAAACAGTCTATTCTCTATCTCAAAAGCTCAGCACTTGCTCCTAAAGCATTTTTATATAGGTAAAGCTCAGCACTTGCTCCTAAAGCATTTTTATATAGGTAAAGTACTTGTATACTAAACAAAGTACTACATTAGCCTAGAATCCCCTTGAGTACCCATTTCCCTATAGGTCCCTTCTGACTCAGTTACACAGCAAACTTTTTCACTTTTTCTAGCATGTCGAAGGGTCAGTTGCTAGCGTCCTCTCCTGTTCAGCTGGTGAATCTGGGCATCTTGAGGCAATGTTACAATTGCCTCATGTACACAGACAACCCACTCCTTCTCCCACAAAACACAAATACATGTGAGAGATGCAACTATATAGCCAAAATGGAGGCTGAGCTCTCTCAACTCAGGACTGGCAAGACCAGACAGGAGGAGAAGGAAACCACGCACACCACAAACCCAGTTTCACATAGAACTATCACAACTGCAAAACAAACACATAAACACACAAAGACATACTCGGAGGCACTGATCAAAAATCTACCAAAACTACAGAGGCCTCCAAAGCAGACACCCAAGCAACTGCCACCTCAAGACATAAGACATGCAACACATAGTTCTCAAAGTCAGTGTGCTAAACAGTCACAGCCCTTAAGGCCAAACACAATGCCAGACACACTTGTTATAGGTGACTCCATAGTCAGACACACTGACGTCCCACTCACCAGACTGAACAAGGAAAAGATCACAGTAAGCTGCCTGTCAGGCGCTAGAATCCGCCACATAACGCAAGCACTCAGGTCACTCCACAGCAAGTACAAGTATGACTCAGTCATTGTCCATGCCGGTGTGAACGACCTGAGACGTACCTCCCTGGACTACATGAAAAGAGACATAGAGGAGCTCTCAGATTATGTAGCCCAGGCGGTATGACCCTGACCCTGAGCAGTATCCTACCCTCACCAAGAATGATGCCACAATACAGAGACAAAATGATCAGCTTTAATAATTGGCTTAATTACTGGTGTCATTCTAAGGGGATCCAATGTCTGTCTGCCTGGGATGACATGCTTGACAAGCCACGCTGCTTCGCAAGGGATGGCTTGCACCTGTCACCCCTGGGCTTCCGGATATTGGCAAAGGCTCTTGCCACCCCATAGTGCCTTTTTTAGGCAAGGCTCAAATGATAAACCTACCACCCTAGAAAACAAAAATGGAGAAAAACTAAGGGTAATACTGCTCAATGCCAGAAGTCTAAACCTCAAGATGCAGCCCTCGAAGCCCTCCTCAGTATGGAGAACATCGATGTCTGTACTGTGACTGAAACCTGGTTCAAGGCTCCTGAGAGCACCCCAGCACTATCAGGTTATACCTCATATCATGCGTTCCGGCCCAAAATCAGGACCGAACCACAAAGGAGGGGAGTATCCATATTCATAAAGGATACCCACACCTCCAGGTTAGTGGCAACGCACAAAGCATCGGAGACCATCCAGGTGCAATTAACCATAGGTAAAACTGCCCTACAGTTTGTAACATGCTACAGACCACCTTCTCAAACTCAGGAACCCACACAGCCTTCCTGAAGACACTGGAGAGTATGAATGTCTCTCCAAACACCATCATATTGGGTGACTTCAACTACCCAAACATAGACTGGGAACATTACTCAAGCCCCAACACCCTAGCCCAAAGGTTCCTTGAGTTCATAAACTCAAATGTTATGGAACAACTAGTCACCATTCCCACAAGAGGAGAAAATATACTAGACCTGATCATCACAAACATGGGGACAAAATGCTCCACACCGGAAGTATATCCCTCATTGGTGAGATCAGACCATAAATTAATCTCACTGGAGATCCACATCCCACCCCCACCCCCAGCAAAAAAGACCACAGTGAAGAACTTCTCAAAAGCAAACTTCACACTTCTTAAGACTGGAGTGGTATCCTTCAAGGCCCCCGAGCCAGTTGAAACCACAACCCACGCTGCTGAAACCCTTACAAATGCCTTCTACGATCACCTCCAGGAATGTATGGATCAAGCAATCCCTAATAAAATCAAGACCCTTTCCACCAAAGGCAGGCGCCCAGTCTGGTGGACTCCAGCCATAAACAAACTCTACAACAAGAGGAGAAAGCTGCTACATGACAGAGCAAAATCCCTAAATGGGAAGGCATCTCTGATCAATACTAGCAAAAAACTACGATCACTCATAAAATCATCCAAGGCCAACTTTGAGAGAAAAATCGCTAATGACACAAAAGACAATCATAAAGCCTTCTTTAGCTATGTTAGAAACCTGGGTAGAAACTCCCAGATATGCTCAGAATTAGTCCAAAATGATAAAAAAATCACTGAACCCACAGACATTGCCAACATACTGGCAGACAGGTTCAGTGCAAATTTCTCCCCTCCCTCCCCAAAAGGAGAAATATCTATCCCACCAGAGTCTAGCCTCCCAAACATCTCAGATGCCCAGGTGAGAGCTGCTCTCTATAAAGCAAAAAACACAGCATCAATGGGACCGGACGGTGTCCCCGGTTGTGTGCTACACTAACTCAATGAGGAACTAAACCCACACATAAGGCTGCTGTTTAATCTTAGCCTTACTACAGGATACGTACCCAAAGAATGGCGCACGGCAACTGTGGTCCCACTCCACAAAGGCGGTGCTTCTACGGACCCTGGAATTACCGCCCCATAAGCTTGACGAGCCTTGTCTGCAAAGCTATGGAGAGGATCATAATGGAACTCATAAATAAAGACATTGGGGACCTACAGACACTGGATCCTACCCAATTTGGCTTTGTCAAGGGCAGATCCTGCCTCTTGAACTTGGTTGACTTTTTCGAAACAGTCACTAAGGCCATTGATGAGGGTAAGGCAGTTCACACAGCCTACCTTGACCTAGCAAAAGCGTTCGACACAATACCCCACTCGGGCATCATAGAAAAGCTCACCAGCTTAGATGTAAACCCATATGTCACAAGATGGGTTGCAAACTGGCTCAAGGACAGAACACACAGGGTTAGAGTTGCTGGTGCCATGTCAGACTCTAAGCCGGTCACGCGGTGTCCCACAGGGCTCAGTCCTGGGCCCCTCTTGTTCAGCATTTATTTTTCTGAAGTGCAGGCAAACAGGGGGATTGTGGCTGACAAAATTTGCAGATGACTGCAAACTGGGCACCATAATTGACACTCCATCAGACACAGACATCCTCCAGAGAGGTCTCATAGAAATGGATAACTGGTGCCAGAGCCATGGCCTTAAGCTAAATGCCAAAAATGTATAGTCATACCCTTTGGGGAAAAACAAGGTAACCCCTAATTACCACATAGGTGGTAATCCATTAAACACGGAAGAAGTTATCAGGGACCTGGGGACCCAAGTTGACAGTAACCTCTCTTTTGACACTCACATTGCCAAAGTGGTTAGGAAGACCTTCTACATTGCCCACCTGATCATGAAGGGATTCACATCCAGATCAGGAGAGGTCATTGTACCCCTGTACTCTTCACTTATCAGACCAATGATTGAGTACAACACCCCATTCGGAATGTATCTTACCTGACACCTGCAGCAGTTGGAAAGACCCCAAAAGTTCCTCACCAAAAGGATAAAGGGGCTCAAACATATGTCATACGATGCCCGACTGAAGAAACTCCAGCTCTATTCAGTCGCATACCGTCTGCTCAGAGATGATCTGTGCCTGACATACAAGGCCATGTCCAACCCGGAATTAATGGACATGCTCCACCTCAAAAAATCCAAATCCACCAGAGCCACGAGAGCAAGAGACTTAAACCTCAACACGGATATAAATAGGACATGCTGGAGGGACAGATTCATCACCCAGAGACTCCCTACACTATGGAACAGAATCCCAGTCCATGTGAGGCAGAGCCCCTCACTGACTCTGTTCAAGAGAAATCTTGACGAGTGGATGGGAGATCGTAGGTTTACCCCGGGAATCATCTCTGTATCACTGCTGGACAGAGGCACAGCAAACTAATGGGTATAGTAATCTCATCCTAAGGGGTGGTGAAAGCCACACACACTCTGGCTAGGCTTATAAATGCCCTAGGGCAGATAGCCTAGTATGAACCTATGAACCTATGAACCTATGTATTCTCAGGCTCTCCCACCATTTAGTCCTTGAACATACCTGCCCTTGCTTGTGTAATGGTCGGATGGCCAAATGGTCTATCAATTTTTGGGTAGTCCCACTAGGGACTACCCTCTGTGTGTAAAGTAGACTTAGCAAATCAACAATGTTACTCCCACTGGTAATATCCTGCCTGTGGTGTGAGTAGCAGTGCTTTGCTCACTCCTGCCCAGCTGGATATGACATACGCTGACAGCAATTTTTAATAATAAATAAATATAAATTATATATCTGTATATACTTATATACATTTCCTATGCTGGGCACTGCTTAGACCTGCGCAAGTGCACTCAGACTTACTTACTGGTATTTATATGTGTTTACTGCTGCTTATTTGTGCTTACACCTGCTTACTTGTACCTTATTCATTATGACAGTGCCACTTTGCTTGAATGATATTTAAGTTAAATATCTCATGCGATACTCTTATGTCAGTTTTTTGGCAAAACGACATTCATTCCACATGGAAAATGATATGTGCTATTGTTGGGCTCGAACCGTGAATGCCTGTTTGTTAGGAGGATGCTCTAAACACTACACTATTGACACTTACATTGTTTTCACATGTTTTTCTCCATTTGAATGAATATGATGTGTAAGCTATGCTTGGCAGAGATCAGCGATGCGCAGACATGCTGCGCTTTGCTTACACCTTCGATATTGCTGCAATTCAAATGTATAATAGGGACATGGGTACAGGGAATCTAATTGTGACAGTTATAGGAACAGGGCTCTACATTCCACTACATGCTTGTGTGTTTACTACTTCAATTTTATTTCACTGTGCATGGACACTCTTGTATGCTTAGCATACATTTCGGTATCTACGGACACTGAATTACTGACTTACTATTAGTGGCAGGCTTTACTAGTAGGCATAGTAGGTTTTGTAAATGTTGGGGCATGTTTACGCCTCCATAGAGCACTTGTACACACCCCCTGCACACGCACACATTTCCTGTGCACATCGGGGGTGCAGTGGCGTGTCCTCATACATATTCATATGGCGCTGCTGCGCCATCTGTAGTGAGGACACCCGATGCAAGGCTAAAACCGTCCTTGCACTGAGCTTCTTGAATCCCGGGGATGCTTTCTTTGGAACTGTCATGCCTCCGTTTTATAATTTGCAGAAATGTATTCGGTTGGTAGCCTAATACATTTCTGCAGGTTACATTATTCCTGTACAGATGCCTGCCTGCTTCCTTGATTGCTAATTCACCTCAGTTGTATGGTTTTCACCTGCAAATGGGGTAATTAGCATACAGGAGCTGTGTCTATGCAGGAATCATTTTGGAGCACTCGTGCACGTCATTCCTGGATTGCTTGTCAGCCATATTGTGTGCAGCAGCTCTAGCACTATTCCTGCACACCGTGCAGAGCTTGCTGAATCCTGGGGTATGTTTAATTTGTCTGTTCAGTTTTATTATTTTGGTCTTCAAAGTTCTAGTTCTAGTTTACCTTCACTTCCATTTCTTATATTTTTATCAATCATCTTGCTTGAATTCCACTTCTGTATTTTGCCAAACTGTTTGACATTCCTTCAGAAAGTGGTATAATACTTTATTGTAGTTTCTGTTTTTGTCTTGTACCATGGAGGTCAGGCTGTGACTGATAAGAGTCTTTCAGCCAGTCCACTTACATGGTTACCAAACTGAAATGAATCTGTAAACAAACACATAGCTGAATAATGGGAATAAATTAGATGATTTTCTACAAAGATTAAGTTTAATTCATGGTACGTTAAAGTGTACAGTGCAAATCTATTTGTTGTTTTAGTTTTTTATTAAAATACACAATTAAATGTTTGTTTACAGGTACCATGTAATCTGTGCACATTGTTGGTACTCTTACTAGGCATAAAACACAGTAGGCGGGTATTCAGAAATTAAAAATAGCACACTGTGTAAGGCTAAACTTTGCGGTAAGTGTTATCATGCAGGGCAGATCTAATTCAGAGATATCTGTAGCACAATCATGGGAGTATGAAAATGTGTTTGGTCATTAGTATATACTTTCATAAGAACCCTATTTGTGGGTGAAAGTGAAAATATTTTATTTTTGTATGTGTGACTATGGATGTTAGTGTCAACCATGTCTGTTAATTATAAGATGTATACATATGTAAGTAAATTGTATATGTGAATGCATACACATAAACCTATGCATGTACACTGCTCAGGCAAAAAGTGCAAAGATTTGCAAATATAGATACATGTACACATACACATGTATATATGTGTATCTAATTATATACTGAGATATATATGTATGCAGGTCCAAAGGGAGTTACAAATTATTTTTTACATTTACCATTACTTTTTTAGATGATGATGTTAATGATAATCACCAATGCGTTTGTTCAATGTTTTGTGTTTTGAACAATTTAATTGATTATTCATTGTGTTTGTGTGTGTGTGTGTATATATATATATATATATATATATATATATATATATATATATATATATATATATATTCACATATAGATACACACACACACACACACACACACACACACACACACATATAAAGTTAGAGGCAAAACATATATATATATATATATATATATATATATATATATATATATATATAAAATAGATAGATGCTCCGAATGCATTACTGATTAAATTTAGACGTAGTTACACAAATGTAGCTGTGCATAACAGAGTGGAAGACAGGGATAGTACAGTAATGTGATGCATGCTAGTCAGCACCCAGATGTACTAAAAGTATAAATACACACTCCGCTGAAAATGGACATGTATCCAGTCGGACGATCCCGGTCAACAAATGTAAAATAAAATAAATAAATAAATAAATAAACTATTTGTGTAGTTGGGAAAGTGAACTGACAGAAAACTATGTATACAGTGTATGTATGAATATTGTACTACCTGGCCTAACATTATTGTATTAATGAGTCATTATGGCTATGTTACCCTTTAATGCTTAAGTACTTCTCAGCATTATGTCAGACATTTTCACAGACCTAAATGTGACATCATCACACTGGTCATACCTTGTGTATTCTGCTGTGAATATTTGACAAGGTGATGGCAGTCCTATACTTGGAGTGAGACAACACATTGTTGTTTTCATTTCATGCTTTCAGGTATGGGGTGTAGCACTGTAGGGCATATCATCAGTGCATAGCCATGACAGCAATCACCAGAGGTGACGTATTGAGTGGGAACACTGTTCTGTCGCTGGCATGAGATCTGCAGTCTAATTGTTTAGATAATGCATTTTTGTGAGAAGACTCTCTCATTCAGGGGCTAAAGTTTGCTTGTATGGTTTGAGTCATCCAGAAGTCTACTGGCAGACCTTATGTAAATGTTGTTGCTCATTCATGTCATGCTAAGTCTTCCGGGATGACAGTAGTGCGTCTGTATTTGTTTTTAAGTTTTGTCACCTCTCTGAACTACATAACACTGTATTATGTGATGCTATCATGTAGCAGATGTACAGAAGTGGTTAACAGGTTTGTGAATACCATTTGTGTATCTGGTCAAGGATACTGGTTTGCTAGCATGTGGTCATGCAAAATGAAAGAAGTGTGCATGTTTAAGTTCATAGATTGATGGGTTAACAGTAAGCTATTGATCCACAGGAACATTAGTAGCCTGGCCACAATATTCCCTATTGTAAGTACCCATTGGCATGACTAATTTATACCTAGCTTTAGACCCTATTCAATGATGACTTCAGGTGCCAGACTTGGGCTGTATTTATGATTGTCCATCCACACATCCAGGTTATGCTTAAAGAGGGTCAGGGAGCTACTTTGCTTTATAGCCAAAGGAAGTCTTCTTTTAATGGGGGATTCACTGGGATATATAGCTATCTTGCCAGCAGGTTCTATTTATGTTATGGTAGAAGATAAGTTGTCTTGAACAGGTGTTCAGGATGTTACTGGTTCTGCAGCTGTGCAGCAGGTGAGAGCGGACTGGATTCTTTGAGGCTATGCAGGTTAGACAGAGAGTATCTCTCCAGAGTCTGTAGGAAAACAGAAGAGAGACAAAGTGCTTTAAGGCTGTCTGGGTAGCTCAAGAAAGACATACACTTGATTATTACAATTAAAAAACAATACAGTCTCTCAAAGTCATGTGCTTAGAGAAGTACATACCATAGGTTCATAGGTGTGTACTAGGCTAATGGCCCTGGAGCCTTTACAAGCCTAGCCCATAGCATTACCCTGGCATCGTGCCACCCGACCTTAGTTCCTAGTGCTTCTGTCGAGTAGAGCCACTGGAGTGATCCCTGGGCTGAATTTTCTATTTACCATTCACTCATCAAGATTTCTCTTGAAGAGGGCCAGTGAGGTGCTCGGCTTGACAGGTATGGGAAGTCTATTCCATAGCATGTGCAGTCTCTGGGTTATGAACCTGTCCCTCCAGCACATTCTGTTGATTGTGGCAATGAGGTTGATGTCTCTGGAGAGTGTGGTGCGGAGGGATTGGGATTTCTTTAGATGTAGCATTTCTAATAGAGCTGGGTCACACATGGCTTTGTAAGTCAGCAAGACATCGCCTCTAAGTAGGCGATATGAGACAAAGAATAGTTAGAGTTTTTTTGAGTCTGTCCATATAGGACAATGTTTAAGGCCTAGGATCCTCTTTGGGAGGTACTTTTGCAGCTTATCCAGTTGTTGCAGGTGTCTAGTGAGGTACACACCAAATAGGGCATTGTACTCGATGATTGGCCTAATGAGGGAAGAGTAGAGGGAGACAATGATCTCTTTCTTCCTGGATGCAAAACCCTTAGTAATGAGATGTGCCATACAGAAGGACTTTCAAACCACAGAAGCAACATGGTGATCAAAAGAGAGGTTGCTGTCAGCCTGTGTTCCCAGATCTCTTATAACACCTTCTGTATTCAGTTGACTACCATCAATGTGGTAATTCAAGGGAACCGTTTTTTTTCCCCAAGGGGGATGATGACACATTTTTTGGCATTGAGCTTAAGGCCATGGTTCTGACACCAGTCATTGGTGTCTTTGAGGCCCTTCTGTAGGATGTCAACATCACTTAGGGAGTTAATAATAGCTCCCAACTTGCAATTGTCTGCATACTTTGTCAGCTAGAGTCCCTTCGTATTGGCCTGGACTTCAGAGAAGTAGATACCAAACAGGAGAGGACCCAGGACCAAAATCTGTGGGACTCCACTCGTGACTGGTCAGTAGTCTGACTTGGAGTCAACTACTTTCACGCTGTGGGTTCTATTTGTGAGTTAGTTTGCAACCCACCTAATGATATAGGGGTTAATGGAATTAATAAATTCCAGAAGGCATTGGGCAGGTGTATTGGTTTTGAATAGTTTTTACAGTTAATGTAGGGGTAGTTGAAGTTTCCCAGTATGAGAGGGTTAGGTTGGACCCTAATATTCTCCAGGGTGCTTAGGAATGTGGAGTGTGAGTCTTGGGACATGGTTGGGGACCTATAGCAGGCTGACCTAAATCTCTGTCTTACCCAATGTTAGCTGCACCTGAAGTATCTCAGATGCATTATGTTGGGCTACCAGTCAGGAGGTGTGCAAATCTTTTATGAATATGGAAACACCACCACCTTTGGAGCTTCAGTCCAAGTTCTGGGGCTGAAAAGTGTGGAATGAGTTATAGCCTGGTAGTGTAGGGGTGATTTCTGCTGCCTTGAACCAGGTCTCTGTTACAGCAGAAATGTTGATGTTCTCCATTTTAAGAGTGCTTTGAGTGAGTGCATTTTGAGATTTAGACTTCTAGCATTGAGCAGTATGACTGTCAGATTGCATTTGTTTGTATCTGTTATGGTGTTAATTTGGTCTTTGGAACACCGGCTAAAAAAGGCACTATAGGGGTAGCAAGAGCCTTGGCCAGTATCCTGAAGCCCAGGGGTGACAGATGCAGGCCATCTCTGGCAAATCATTGAGGTCTATCAAGCATGTCATCCCAGGCAGACAGATACTGGATCCCCTTAGAATGGCAGCAGAAACTTATCCAATTGTTGAAATCAATCATTTTTTGCTTGTACTGTGGTATCATTCTGGGTGATGGTAGGATGTTGTTCAGAGCTAGGGTCATACCTGCCTGGGCTATATAATCCAAGAGCTCCTCCATGTCTCTTTTTATGTAGCCCAGGGAGGTACATCGCAGGTCATTCACACCCACATGTACAATGACAGAGTCATATTTATGCCTGTTGTTGAGGGACCTCAGTGCATGCATTATGTGGTGGATCCTGGCACCTGACAGGCAGCTGACTGTTACTTTCTCCTTATTCAACCTAGTGAGTGGGACATCGGTGTGCCTCACTATCGAGTCACCTATGACTAGTGGGTTGGGCATGCTGTTTTGCCTTAGTGGCTTTGGTTGAGTGGCAGACTGTTTATGTGTCTCATGATTAGTGTTGTGTTGTGGTGGTCAGGTGCATTTCTGCCTTGGAGGTCTCTGTTGTTTGGGTAGATTTTTATTGAGAGCCTCTGTGAAGGTGGGTATGTGGTTTGTGATTTTATGTGAAGGCAGTGCTGGCGTGTGTTCCGGAGGGCTATGTGTTCCATGTGGTGTGTTGCAAGTGTTGACCTTCTCCTCTTGACCAGCTATACCAGTCTTGGCTGGAGAGTGCATGGCTTCCAATTTTGATATATAAGTGCATCTCTCACAAGTCTGAGTGTTGGCAGGTAAGAGGAGAGGGCTGTTAGTTTATATGAGGCAGTTGCTACATTGCCTCAGGATGCCCAAGTTCACCAGGTTAATAGGAGAAAGCACAGTGAACTGACCTTTAGACGTGCCTGGATGTGTGGGCATTAATAAATACTGGAGCTGTTTCCTTGTGGAACATTTAGTGCTGGTAGCACTTCTGTGTGCTACAATAATTGCTACAAGAAGTCTGGTAAAGTGCTAAACTAATCAGCTAGTAAAAGAGCAGAAAAGGAGAGAACTAGCAGATCTAAGGGAAAAATTTAAGAGCAGACTTTGGCACCGCTCAGAAACTTACAAACAATCCTGGATACAGCAAATCTGTACCTGGACTAGACTAGTTACAGGAAAGACAGGAAACAAGCACAAATGCGGACTTTTAACACAGAAAGTTGAAAGAGATGGAAAAACTGCCCAATTGGCCAAAAAAACTACAATTTCTGGGCCAGAAACCACTCCTCTTGTAGTAGATAGGCTACCTAGTGCTTATCACACTCACTGATAAGCTAGAAGGCTTCTCTCCAACACAGAAAGGCTTGGGGGGGCTCAAAAGCTTATCAACAGTCCTGGATACAGCAAATCTGTATCCGGACTAGACTAGTTACAGGAAAAAACAAGCACAAACACGGGCTTTTAAACCAGAGAGTAGAAAGAGATCGACAAACTGCCCAAATGGTCAATAACCTACAAGTTGTCGGCCAAGAAACACTCCTCTTGTGGTAGATAGGCTACCTAGTACTTACCACTCCCACTGATGAGCTAGAAGGCTTCCCTCCAACACAGAAAAGCTTGGGGGGGCTCAGAAGCTTACAAACAGTACCTGGACTAGACTAGTTACTGGAAAGGTGGGGAACAAGTGCAAACATGGACGTTTAAACCAGAAAGTTAAAAGAGATGGAAAAATTGCCTAAACGGCCAATAACTACAATTTTTGGGCCAGAAACCACTCCTCTTGTGGTAGATAGGCTACCTAGTGCTTACCACTCCCACTGATAAGCTAGAAGGCTTCCCTCTAACACAGAAGGGCTTGAGGGGGTCAAAAGCTTACCAACAGTCCTGGATGCAGCAAATCTGTATCTGGACTAGACTAGTTACAAGAAAGGTGGGAAACAAGCGCAAATGTGGGCTTTTAAACCAGAAAGTTGAAAGAGAAAAAATGCCCAAACAGGCAATAAACTACAATTTATGGGTCAAAAGCCACTCCTCTAGTGGTAGATAGGCTACCTAGTGCTTACCACTCCCACTGATAAACTAGAAGGCTTCCCTTCAACACAGAAAGGATTGGGGGAGATCAGAAGCTTATCAACAGTCCTGGATACAGCAAATTTGCATCTGGACAAGACTAGTTACAGGAAAGGCAGGAAACAAGCACAAACATGGGCTTTTAAACTAGAAAGTTGAAGGACATGGAAAAACTGCCCAAACTGTCAATAAACTACAATTTATGGGCCAGAAACCACTCCTCTTGTGGCAGATAGCATATCTAGTGCTTACCACTCCCACTGATAAGCTAGAAGGCTTCCCTCCAACACAGAAAGGCTTGGGGAGGCTACGAAGCTTACCAATAGTCCTGGATACAGCAAATCTGTATCTGGACTAGACTAGTTAAAGGAAAGGCAGGAAACAAGCTTACATTTTTTTTCAGAAAGCAGCTAAAACAACATTAAAAACAATTCAAGTGCAGTGCAAGCTAGCACACTTGAGTGTGTAGCAGTATTAAAGCAAATACAGTTTAAATAAATGTAATTTATTCCAAATGTATTTTGAACTAAATTCAATTGTTGTTTTATTCAACTCTGAACAGTTAAAAAGTGCCAAAAATATATTTATCAGCTGAGAAGCACACCCAGTCAGAACACAAGGAGATTTTGTTTTGTTAGTAAAGTGCAAGGGGAGGAAGGATGAGCAGAAGATAATTCAGTGTTAAGAACCTAAGTGGATTGGCCTTCTCAAATGATCTCTTTGTATTAGGTAGAATGAACACTAGACTGGGAGGAGTGTCCCAGTTCAAATTTACAGTAGGGGCAGGCAACTGCAAAGCCATCAACTATAACAAACACCACAGAACTAGGGTGAGTGGGATTGAAAACCAGTGTCAAAAGAGATCAGAAACAAAAAACAATGCCAGCAAATATATAAAATAATTCAGTCAGCAAATACATAAAATAATTCAGTTGGGCAAAAATCAAGACAATGAAAAACTTTGAAAAGTTAAAGTGCCAAGAATTATACTTATCAGCGATTATATTTCCAAATTGTTGGCAAGTACTCTTCAGTCAGAACACAAGGAGTTTCTAACAGTGTATGCAGGAATTTACAAACAGGGGCTATTTTTAAATCAGCAAGCCTTGAAGCAATCAGATAACAAAAAATCTGTTAGACCAGTTTTATTAACTTTAACACCACTACAAGAATGGGGGGGACCGGATTCAGAAGAGATCAGAAACAAAAAACAATGCCAGAAAATATATAAAATAATTCAGTCAGGCAAAAATTAAGACAGAGCAGAACTCTGAAAAGTTAAAATGTCAAAAATTATACATATCAGTGATTATATTTCCAGATTGTTTGAGTGCACTCTTCAGTCAGAACACAAGGGGTTTCTAACAGTGCATGCAAGAATTTACAAACACAGGCTATTTTAAATCAGCATGCCTTGAAGCAATCAGATAACAAAAAAGCTGTTAGACTAGTTTTATAAACTTTAACTCCACCACAGGAATAGGGGGTGAACCAGTTTCAGAAGAGGTCAGAAACAAAAAACAATGCCAACAAATATATAAAATAATTCAGTCAACAAATATATAAAATAGTTCAGTCAGGCAAAAATTAAGAGAATGCAGAACTCTGAAAAGTTAAAGTGCCAAGAATTATACTTATTAGTGATTATATTTCCAGATTGCTTGAGAGCACTCTTCAGTCAGAACACAAGCCCCCAGATTCAGCAAGCAGCTGTGCAGGAATAAATTATTCCTGCATGGCAGGGACCATTCCTGTTCAGAACAGCAGGGCACCATCCATATGTATAAAAGCATGCTGCCATGCTGTAAAACTGAAACGGTTCCATCTACAAGCACATGGGGGTGTGTCTGAGAGCAGAGCTCTCACAATACACACACCCCCTGCACTCCAGAATTCCAGAATTGCTGTTTGGCAATTTAAAATGAGCAAGAATGCTAGTGACACCCCCAACCCATCAAGGTAAGAAATCTGGACAAAGCCATAAAGGACAATAGTCCCAACCAAGCCAAAAGTTGATAGAATAACAGATTTAGCATAAGCACATAGTGCACACCTCCCAACCCTTCAGAATAAGAAATATGGACAAATCCATAAGGGACAATCATCCCTACAAAGCAGAAAGGTCATAGAATAACAGGTTCAGCATTAACATGGATATTCTGAAGGGTATAAATAAAAAAACACAACAAATATATTTTTTTATATATGCAATAAAGTTTAAGTGTAGCTGAGTGGGTGTGCCCATTGCTTAGCTACACTTAGCCCAGCTGAAACGGCACAATAAGTTAAAAAGCAGTAGACATCCAGCATAAGCGTAAGTGCAATAGTGTAGAGGTTAGTGTTTATGCCTTGCATGTAGTCATTCAGGTTCAGCCCTCACCAAAGCCATTTCCATTTTGCATGTATAAACATCAGAATTTTAATTTTTTTGTATATTTATGTAAGAAGTAACTGATTTTTTTTTGACCAGAGTAGTGTATTAGGCCCAGATGTGAGGTGTCAGTGTAATAAAGTAGTGAAACCCCCATATGAACACAAGTACCCCATACAATATAGTCACACAAGAATAAATTAATCACAGCACATTGTGGGATGTCAGGGAAAGTAAATAAATCCAAAGATAACCACAAGACATTCTTTAGCTATGTCAAGAATCTAAGTGGCAATGCTCAGATCTGCTCGGAGTTAGTGCAGAATGGCACAAAATACACTGAACCAACCAATATTGCCATCATCCTGGCAGACAGGTTCAGCACAAACCTCACCCCCCTCTCACCCCCAAAAGGGCCCATTAACCATACCAGAAGAATGTAGAGCCCCTGAAATCACAGACACTCAAGTTAAAACAGCCCTCTCCAAAGCCAAAAACACAGCATCGATGGGACCAGACGGTATCCTAGGCTGCGTTCTACATGAGCTCAAAGACGAACTGACCCCTCACCTAAACACACTGTTCAAACTCAGCCTCTCCACAGGCTACGTGCCCTTAGAGTGGTGTACAGCAATGGTTATTCCGCTCCACAAAGGTGAAACCACAACAGATCCTGGGAACTATCACCCTATAAGCCTGACTAGCTTGGTCTGCAAGGCTATGGAGTGCATCATCATGGAACTCATTAACAGAGACATTGGGAACCTCCAAACACTGGACCCTACCCAGTTTGGCTTTGTTAAAGGCAGATCATGCCTCCTAAACCTGGTGGACTTCTTTGAGACAGTTACCAAGGTTATAAATGAGGGAAAGGTGGTACACACAGCCTACCTAGACCTTGCAAAGGCCTTTAACACCATTCTCCATTCTGGTATTATAGACAAGCTCACCAGCATGAACATAAACCCCTATGTCACAGGATGGGTTGCCAATTGGCTCATGGACAGAACCCACATGGTGAGAGTTGCAGGAACTAGGTCTGACTCTAAAATGGTTACAAGTGGCATTCCCCAGGGCTCAGTCCTAGGACCCCTCCTGTTCGGCATATACTTCTCAGAGGTACAGGCAAGCACAAGAGGATGATGGCTGTCCAAGTTCGCAGATGACTGCAAACTAGGGGCTATAATTGACTCTCCAGCTGACACAGACATCCTCCAAAAGGGTTTCACTGAGACAGATACCTGATTGTCAAAATCATGGCCTCAAGCTAAATGCCAAAAAGTGCATAGTCATCCCCTTTGGAAAAAACAAAGTACCCATAAACTTCCACATAGGTGGTAGTCCCCTAAATATGGAAAATGTAATAAGGGATCTGGGGACCCAAGTAGATAGCAATCTCTCCATTGATAATCACATTGCCAAAGTGGTTAGAAAATCCTTCTATGTGACCCACCTAATCACAAAAGGGTTTGCATCCAAATCAAAAGAGGTCATTGTGCCCCTCTACTCATCACTCATCAGACTCATCATAGAGTACAACGCTCCATTTGGGATGTACCTTACAAGACACCTGCAACAGCTGGAAAGACCACAGAAGTACCTCACCAAGAGAATCACTGGCCTCAAACAGATGCCCTATGTAGCTCGACTGGAGAAACTCCAGCTGTACTCGATTGCATACTGCCTACTCATAGGTGATCTCTGCCTGACATACAAGGCCATGTCCAACCCAGAATTGATGGACTTTCTCCACCTAAAGAAAACCTTATCCCCTCAAGCCACATGCTCTAGGGATCTAAACCTCACCACAACAATAAATAGGACATGCTGGAGAGATAGATTCCTGTCCCAGAGACTTCCCATGCTTTGGAACAAGATTCCAATCTACATTAGGCAGAGCTCCATGCTAACACTCTTCAAGAGAAACCTTGACGAGGGAATGGGAAACAGAAAGTTTACCCTGGGGATCACTTCAGTGACTCTGCTTGACAGAGGCACAGGGAACTAATCTAAGGGGGCAGTGAAAGCCAACACATTCTGGCTAGGCTTATAAATGCCTTCAGGCAGATAGCCTAGTACCTACCTATGAACCTATGAACCTATATTATGTAATGAATGATGAATCAATCCCATACAGGTGGTAGACCAATATAATAAAACATAAGCAATGCTAAGCATTGCACAGCTATTTTGACCGGTGTGTAAGCAGTGTCTACATATGATTACTAAGCAATGAATAGCCCAGCTAAGTGGATTTTCCCATTGGTAAGCAATGCTGAACCTGCCCCTTTAAGCACTGCCAACTTTAGCTAAGCAAGTTTGCCTGTAGCTTAACTTAGTTCAGCATTTTCAGAACAGTCCAATCATGGCAAAGGGAGAGAAATTGGCTGTATTTAAACCATGCAGGTGGGAATACAGCTCATAACTAATTGTAGCTCTTCCCTGTAGGCAGTATGGCAGGTGTTGGAGAGGGCATGTGCTTCCGGGCGCAGTGCTGGGGCATACAGGAGTCCAAGGTCATGATAGGACTCCTGGTAAAAAAACATGACATGAGACTGTTGCAGGACCAGTACCAGGGCTCCCAATATAAAGCAGAAGTCTAGGAAAGTCTCTCCTGTGACCTCACCAGTGCCACTGGTATCCCACAGACTGGTGAGCAGGTCTGGCACCACTATGCTGACTTGAACTGAAAGAAGAGGGAGCTCTTGGAACAGTGGGTCCAAGAAGCAAGAGACAGGGGAGATGTCCCAGCAGTGTGTAAGTATTCATAGCAATAATTGTTTATCAAAGTCCAGCCTGTGTATGTGATGGATAGGTATGCATAAATGTTTCTCTATTTTCATTACAGCTGCAGCTGAGTGGACTGTGAACCAGGAAGCCCATGCCAGCAGGTTGCAAAGGCTGTGTTGCGAGGCTGGTGAGTAACAATCCTGCTTGTAGTAGTCATACCAAATAAATATAAAGAAGTAAAATGTCACCTGGCAGTATAAAAAATGTGTATGGTTTCTACTGAATAAAGCAGACAATATGACAGTAATAGTCCCATATAGATCAAGTTTAAATAAAATGTAACTGCCTGACAATAAAGTTCTAAATCCTGGACTGGTTGTGTTTACTCTTGTATTGTATGGCCTGACATGTTGCATTCACCAAGATCTAATATGCGAATAGTACTGTTGTGTCAACTGTTTCTCACACTGTGCTACATAAAAAATATGTCTAGGAATGTCTGTATAAGAATGCTGTAATTATAAGGTCAGACTGTACAACCAAGAGAGACTTGGACAGTAAACACTGAACAAAGAAACAGCATTTTCTAAATAGCTCACTCTGATGAAGCACAAATTGTTGTATGTTTAGCACACACAGTCATGGTTCAAATCTCGGGAGTGGTATTAAGCTGTACAGAATTTTAAATAGGAATCTGGGAATATGTGTAGAGACAGTCAGGAAGTGTTAACAGACATTCCCCCCACAAGTCTACCAGGTAAGAGAAGTAGAATGTAGCTATAAGACAGCTGAAGTATACACTGTGTACAAACATACCACTGCTCAAACCAAGGCCATAGGGTATTGTAATAATACCTGCAGAGTAATGATTAGAGCAATGATCATTAAAGTTGTGAGTACTGCAAGGATATACAAGTTGCTAATTGACATCTCTCTCTCTCCTCCCCACCATATCTCAACAATAATCTAAACACACAAATTAATGGGTATGTTTTACACCAAACCTACTGTTGGGACATATGTCCTATTGTTCAACAAATATTGAAATGTGTTTCTATTAATGTTCCATGTTGAAATACTATCATTGGTGGACTGTTGCTATCAATGTAACCCGCACTTCATTGTAATGGCCACTGTGGTTCCATATATGCATGTATTCTGTTTGCTATGCAACTGTCCGAATCTGTGGTTTTGGGTTAATGGGAATGTCTATGCATGCTGTTACAACTAATCCTGGATTGTGTTGACTATTACTAACCCACATATGTTCTAAAATTGTAACACCATAACACATTTGGGAAGTCCGTTCCCAGTGGATCCACCTCACCCACCTCATCTGGCCATGGCACCAGCCCCAGCATGTCTGGGACCCACCCCAGGACCTACTCATCTCCCCGGGAGTGGGCATGGACAGGATACTGTCACCCAAAGCCAGGTCCGGGGTTTGGTGCATAGCGAGCTCCAAAAGGAGTTTGGAGATCTGCTATGCTAGCTTGAGGGCTGCTTGGCACAATTAGAGGGTCAAAATGACAGCTAGAAAGTAGTAAGCCACAAAATAAAAGCAGAAGGATGTGAACAATCCAAAGGACACCAAAATTTATTAACAAAATGTTAAATGCTTTCCTCTCCACTACACAGACTTCTTCAGAAAAAAGAAATATTACAGTCGCCAAACCAAATTAAATACCCCTTTCAGGTAATCAGTTTGTACAATCATTGAAATTTAAAGCAATACTCACAAGAATTGTACTCATATTAAAAAACAGTTACTAAAATTACATTTAAAACCATTTCAAATCAAATTAAACACACAATATTAAACTAAACTCCATCACTACATAGTTATAGGTTCATAGGTTCATACTAGGCTATCTGCCCTAGGGCATTTATAAGCCTAGCCCAAAGTTTTGTGGCTTTCACCACCTCTTAAGTTTGAAGGATACTATGCCCATTATTTTGCCGTGCCTCTGTCAAGCAGTGACACTGAGGTAATCCCTGGGTTAAACCTGCGATCTCCCATCCATTGGTCAAGATTTCTCTTGAACAAAGCCAGCGAGGTGCTCTGCCTCACATGTACCGGGATTTTGTTCCACAGCATAGGGAGTCTCTGGGTGATGAATCTGTCCCTCCAGCACATCCTATTTATAACCGTGTTAAGGTTTAAGTCTCTTGCTCTTGTAGTTCTGATGGATTTAGATTTTTTGAGGTGGATCATGTTCATTAATTCCGGGTTGGACATGGCCTTGTATGTCAGGCACAGGTCACCTCTGAGCAGATGGTAAGCGACTGAATAGAGCTGGAGTTCCTTCAGTCAGGCAGCATAAGACATATTTTTGAGACCCTTTATCCTTTTGGTGAGGAACTTTTGGGGCCTTTCCAATTGCTGCAGGTGTCGGGTCAGATACATTCCGAATGGGGCATTGTACTCAATCATTGGTCTGATGAGTGATGAGTATAGGGGAACGATGACATCCCTTGATCTAGATGTGAATCCCTTCATGATCAGGTGGGCAATGTAGAAGGTCTTCCTAACTACTTTGGCAACGTGAGTGTCAAACGAAAGGTTACTGTCAACCTGGGTCCCCAGATCCCTGATAACCTCTTCTGTGCTTAGTGGATTGCCACCTATATGGTAGCTAGGGGTAACCTTGTTTTTCCCGAAGGGTATGACTATGCATTTTTTGGCATTTAACTTTAGGCCATGGCTCTGGCACCAGTTATCCATTTCTATGAGACCCTTCTGAACGGTATCTGTGTCTGATGTGTTTTCAACTATGGCACCCAGTTTGCAGTCATCTGCAAACTTTGTCAGCTATAATCCTCCTGTGTTTGCCTGTACTTCTGAAAAGTAGATGCCGAACAAGAGGGGGCCCAGGACTGAGCCCTGTGGGACACCACTTGTGACAGGCTTGGAGTCTGACATGGCGCCAGCAACTCTGACCCTGTGGGTTCTGTCACTTAGCCAGTTTGCAACCCATCTTGTGACGTATGGGTTTACATTTAAGCTGGTGAGTTTTTCAATGATACCCGAGTGGGGTATTGTGTCGAAAGCCTTTGCAAGGTCAAGGTAGGCTGTGTGGACTGCCTTGCCCTCATCAATGGCCTTGGTGACTGTTTTGAAAAAGTCAACCAAGTTTAAAAGGCATCATCTGCCCTTGACAAAGCCAAACTGGGTTGGATCCAATGTCTGCAAGTCCCCTATGTCTTTATTTATGAGTTCCATTATGATCCTCTCCATAGCTTTGCAGACCAGGCTTGTCAAGCTGATGGGGTGGTAATTTCCAGGGTCGGTGGAGGCACCGCCTTTGTGAAGTGGGACCACAGTTGCCGTACGCCACTCTTTGGGTACATATCCTGAGGTGAGGCTAAGATTAAACAGCTGCCCTAACTGCGGGTTTAATTCCTCATTGAGTTCATGGAGCACACAACCGGGGACACCATCTGGTCCCATGGATGCTGTGTTTTTCGCCTTGGAGAGAGCAGTTTTCACCTGAGCATTTGAGATGTTTGGGGGGCTACAATCCTCTGGTATCGATATCTCTCCTTTTGGGGGGGGGGGATTTGCACTGAACCTGTCAGCCAGTATGTTGGCAATGTCTGTTGGTTCAGTGATTTTTACATCATTTTGAACTAATTCTGAGCATATCTGGGAGTTTCCTCCCAGGTTTCTAACATAGCTAAAAAAGGCCTTATGATTGTCTTTTGAGTCCTTAGTGACTTTTCTCTCAAAATTTGCCTTGGATGATTTTATGAGAGATCGTAGTTTTTACTTATAATGATCAAGGGTGTCTTCCCTTTTAAGGATTTTGCTCTATCTTGTAGTAGCTTTCTCCTTTTGTTGTAGAACTTGTTTATGGCTGGGGTCCACCAGACTGGGCGCTTGCCTTTTGTACAAAGAGTCTTTGTTTTGTTTGGGATTGCCTGATCCATGCAGTCCTGGAGGTGCTGGTAGAAGGCATTTATAAGTGATTCAGCGGCTTGAGTAATGGTTTCCGCTGGCTCGGGGGCCTTGAAAGAGACCACACATTATACATAAATATTTGTCTTATCTTTTACCTCTTAAAACTATCCTGAAATTTGATGAAGTTTTAAAACACTGGCAATACTAATAGTCTCATTTATGCCTGGATATCGGGAGGCATTCATAAACAATTGCCATCTCAATTCCATTAAGTCTAAATGTAAATCTAAAATACCCCCTTTCTCATCTTCCATTAACTGCTGCAAAACCAAAAATTTGAAATTATGTGTTTGGTTTTCATTTGTGTGCCTAAATAATGCACTTGTTAACCTACAGTGTCTAATGTCCCCGAGGTGTTCCCCCATTCTTGTTTTTAATTTCC